>NC_056733.1:813215388-813285388 GCF_019279795.1 Protopterus annectens
TTTTGGTGTGTCCTATAACATCTCCATGCAGTAGTGTAATATTGATCTTGGTCATGGGTTCTATACCCACACATGTCAGTTGTGGATGTGTTGTGTGTGTCTCACTGTCTGTTTTGTGAGCAATGCATTTTGGGCTACTCACTTGCAGGAAATTCAATTTACCCTACTTTGGTAACCCTGCTGATGTCATTCCTTGTGAAATACACCTTTGGGTATGAGGTAGCCCAGTAATCTCTGTAGTGCATGCTATAACTGCGTAATGCTGTAGTGTGATAAACTAGTTAGGTAGGAGTTCTATTTCAAGACGTGACAGGTGTGTGTGTGACTGACAGTCAGAGCCTGTGTGGAGGTGGCTTTATTGGAAAGGCTCAACCAGACTGTGCTACACTTTGCTGTGAGGAAAAGGTTGGTTTGATTTTTATTTGTTGTATTAGTTTATTGCCTTTATATATTTTGAGTGCTGTGATTTGTTTTCTTTACCTTGTGTTTTGCTTGTGTTCTGCTTTAAACTGCATTTTAAAACTTCAAGAGACACCACAGCTCTGTCTCTTGTGAGTCAGGTAGATTTTTTCCCTATCCCCACCCTGTCACTGTTGTGTTCTTAAATACCACTGTCTTTCTAGTTGCCTGCCCCTTATGTTAATTTGACCATATATCTCATTTCCTCTCTACTTTCACTGGCTTGTGTGAGTAAGCACAAAATTATCATTTTGTGAAATCACTCCCCTTCAACTATTTAAATTTATTTGCCATTCTACTGTATTCCATAGTACCGGAATACAAAATTAATCACCCCCTTTCAATCTATCTTGTTGTTTTAAAAATAGTGACTCTCCACTAAAACTTAACTTTTTAGACAGGTGAAACTTAAGTTACCTGCTTTCACATCTGTAGTGCACACTGCAGTGTTTAGGATAAACCATTTTTTTCATCATATCTTTAAGCATCCCTGTGACTAACACTTGTTCTAATACCTGCTGGAAAGCACTAGGAAACCTTAAACTGATACAAGCACTCAACTCTCCTTATAAATAAGGACAAATTAATCATAGGCACTTAACAGCCTATAATTGCAAAGTACCTTGCTAAGGTAAAGGAAAACAGTTCCTGTCTTTTCAAAAAAAAAGCACTAAACCAGGCATGTCCAAGGGTCAGCTTCCATTGATTTCTCCTGTCCACCTGATGAATCTGGGCATACTGGAGCAATGCAGAAATTGCCTCGTACAGAGACAACCCTCTCCTCCTACTACCCAATACTACAACCTGTGAGAGATGCACTTACATAGCCAAACTGGAAGCAAAGCTCTCTCCACCCAAGATTGTGCTAGACAGTCAAGAGGAGAAGGTTAACACCCGCACTACACTTCAAGCAACACATAGCCCTTCTAAACTCACACCACCAACACCCACACATAGCAACACTAAATCCACATATGTGGAGGCCCTTAACTGTAACCTGCCCAAGCAACAAGGACCTACGAAGCTGAAATGCAAACATACACCAATCACAACCAAAGTGTCACATAGCTTACAACACTAGTGTGCCACCCAGCAACAGCCCCAAAGGCAAGACATCGTACCTAACACATTAGTCATAGGTGACTCTATAGTCAGGCATGCTGATGTCCCACTCACCAGGCTGAACAAGAAGAAAATTACAGTGAGCTGCCTGTCGGGTGCCAGGATCCACCACATAACTCATGCACTCAAGACACTCCACAACAAGTACAAATATGACTCTGTCATTATCCATGTTGGAGTGAATGACTTGAGACGTACCTCCCTGGACTATGTGAAAAGAGACATGGAAGAGCTCTCGGATTATGTGGCCCAGGCAGGTAAGATCTTAACCCTGAGTAGCATCCTACCTTCGCCCAGAATGATACCACAATATAAGGACAAAATAATTGGCTTCAACAATTGGCTAAGTTTCTGGTGTCATTCAAAGGGGATCCAGTATCTGTCTGCCTGGGATAACATGATCGATAGATCACGAAGCTTTGCCAGAGATGGTCTGCACCTGTCACCCCTGGGATTCAGGTTACTGGCTAAGGCTCTTGCCACCCCTATAGTACCTTTTTTAGGCAACGTTCAAAGGACAAAACAACCACCGTAACAGGTACAAGCATGCAAAATATGAAGGTAATGCTACTCAATGCTAGAAGTCTAAACCTCAAAATGCACTCTCTTGAGACACTCCTAAAAATGGAGAACATCAATATCTGTGCAGTAACTGAGACCTAGTTCAAGGCTTCAGACAGCACCCCTGCAATACAAGGCTACAACTCTTACCACACTTTTCAGCCACCAAACCAGGATCAAAACACTAAAGGTGGAGGAGTGTCCATATTCACCAAGGATACTCACACCACCAGGTTAGTTGCCCAACACAATGCGTCTGAAATTCTCCAGGTGCAACTAACACTAGGTAAGACTGCAATCTAAATTGCAGCTTGCTACAGATCCCCCACCATGCCCCAAGATTCTCAATACACCTTTCTAAACATACTGGAAAATATTAATATACAACCAAAAACCCTAATACTGGGTGATTTCAACTACCCTGCCATTAACTGGGAAAACTACTCATGTACCAATACCTTTGCCCAATGGTTCTTGGAATTCATAAATTCCAATGCCCTGGATCAATAGTCCCACCAGGGGCTCCAATATCCTAGACCTGGTCATTACCAACATGAGAAATCGATGCTCCACACCTATGGTCACCCCCTCGTTGGTCAGGTCAGACCATAAGCTAATCACCCTTAACATCCACATCCAACCCCACCCCCACCAGTAAGGAAACCTCCATAAAAAACCTCTCCAAAGCCAACTTCATGCTACTCAAGTCAGATACTACAAACTTCATGACACCCATGCAGACAGGAACTGAAAGTTTGACTGCTGAGTCCTACACTAAGGCACTGTATGAGCACATCCACTCATGCATGAATCATGCCATCCCAAATAGAACCAAGATGCTCTCCTCCAAAAAAAGGAAACCAATCTGGTGGTCCCCTGCCATAAACAAACTTTACAACAAAAGGAAGAAACTGTTACAGAAAAGAGGAAAATCCCAGGATGCAAAAAACTCCTTACCAGCCTCAGTAAGAAGCTGAGATCCCTCATAAAATTCTCTAAAGCTAGTTACAAAAATAAAATTGCCAAAGATTCCAAAGACAACCACAAGACATTCTATAACTATGTCAAGAATCTAAATGGCAATGCTCAGATATGCTCTGAGCTATAACAGAATGGCATTATACTGATCCCAAGGATATTGCCAATATCCTTGGCAGATCGATTCAGTGCCAACTTCACGCCTCTCTCACCCCCTAAATGGCCCATCTGAATATCGGAAGATTGCCAAATTCCAGTAATAACAGCCACACAGGTAAAAAACGTTCTTCAAAGCTTAGAATACAGCATCCATGGGACCAGATGACATCCCAGGCTGTGTATTACATGAACTATGAAATGAACTGACACCTCACCTAAGTGTCATGTTTAATCAGACCCTCACCTCAGGCTTCGTGTCCACTGAGTGGTGCACAGCTACAGTTATCCCACTCCACAAGAGGCGATCCACCTTGGATCCAGGGAACTACTGCCCTATTAGTCTGATGAGCCTGATCTGCAAGGCCATGGAACGTATTATCATGGAACTTATGAACAAAGACATTGGCAACCTTAAAACACTGAACCCCACCCAGTTTGGGTTCGTGAAGGGCCGCTCTTCTCTCCTGAACCTGATTGACGTCTTTGAATCAGTCTCCAGAGCCGTGGACGAGGGTAAGGCAGTCCATACAGCCTATTTGGACCTTGCCAAGGCCTTTGACACCATCCGCCACTATGGAATCATAGATAAACTTACTAAGCTGGACATTAATCCCTACATCTCTCGATGGGTTGCCAACTGGCTTACTGACAGAACCCACATTGTAAATGTAGCTGACTCCAAATCCAGCTCCAGACAAGTGAAAAGTGGAGTACATCAGGGTTCAGTCCTGGGACCTCTCTTGTTTGGCATCTACTTCTTTGAAGTACAGACCAACACTAAGAGACTCTGGCTAACAAAGTTCACAGATGACTGCAAGCTGGGAGACATTATTAAATCCCCAAATGATGTGGATCCTCTACAAAAGAGCCTTACAGAAACAGATGCTTGGTGCCAGAGCCATGGGCTCAAACTCAATGCCAAGAAATGTATAGTTATCCCCTTTGGGAAAAAAAACATGTACCCATGAATTACCACATAGGTGGCAGTACACTAAGCACTGAAAGTGTGATAAGAGACTTAGGGACACAGGTGGACAGTGGTCTCACCTTCAATAACCACATTGCCACAACAGTCAGGAAATCCTTCATTACTAAGGGCTTTTCATCCAGAAAAAAGGGGGTTATTTTCCCACTGTAGTCATCTCTCCTTAGACCCATTATAGAATACAATGCCCCATTTGGTATGTACCTCTCAAGACATCTGCAACAACTGGAAAGGCTGCAGAAATACCTCACTAAAAGAATCACAGGCCTAAAGCAGATGCCCTATGCTGACCGCCTTAAAAAACTCCAGCTATACTCTGTTGCATATCGTCTACTCTGAGATGATCTCTGCTTAACATACAAGGCCATGTCAAACCCAGAGCTGTTGGACATGCTACACTTAAAGAAATCCCAACCCCTTAGAGCCACATGCTCCAGGGATCTAAACATTGTCATCACAATAAACAAAACATGCTAGAGGGATAGGTTCCTGACCAGAGACTCCCCAGACTCTGGAATAGACTGCCCATACATGTCAAGCAGAGTGCCTCTTTAGCCCTCTTCAAAAGGAACCTTGATGATTGGATGGGAGAAAGGAAATTCACCCCAGGGATCATGTCAGTCACCCTGCAAGACAGGGGTTCAGGGAAGTAAATAGTGGGAAAGAAATAGTCAGGGGATTGTTATGGCTAGGCTTGTATACGTCCTAGGACCAATAGCCTAGTACCAACCTATGAACCTATGAACCTATGAGTGTCTAACCACTGCACATGTTGAGGAGCAGTTTTTGTAGTTTTCCATATTTGGTGGCCATATTATATGTCACAATGTCCACCTCAAGAGGATTACAGATTTCAATCAGCCAAGAGACTGTGTTGGCAAGCCATACCCCTACATCTGGAAAGAGGCCTGGTGAACAAATTAAGCACCCCTATTATTACCCAGAATATGGTCTGAACCCATGTGTCATACACAAACACACTTGCCAAAAAAAACCTGCTATGTTGCTATTACCCTGCACATTGTTGACAGATAGTAGGCATGGTGTGAATGCAGTGGGTTGCAGAGGGCATGGCACCCTGTTCACCAGTACAATAGGCACATAATTGTGGACAATGCACCTTCACTATGTTCCCCACTGGATGCCTGCAACATATGTGGTGCCATCAAATGTGACCCACAAAGGACATACAATGCCTTACACACATGCCCTGTATGTACAGATGCCACTGACACCAGGGAATACCTGTATCATACTACCAATGCAGGTGCAGGGTCAATCTGCTGTCTATTAGCAGGCCCTGACACACCAGGCCAGGATTGGCACATCTGAAGATAACAGTCTGTGTACACAACATGTGCCAGGCAAACCAGGTACACTTAAACATGTCACTGTACATTAATGTGGGACGTGCACATCACAGGCAATGTCCATGTCAATGACTATCAAACACAGACATGGCATGCATTGCAAAGCAATGACCACACACAATGGTAACCAGGATGACAGGACAGTTAATACAATACCCATCTGTGTGGGACATTGCAGACACTACACCCCTGAACCACACTGCAGACCATTGTCAGGTGGCCTGATGCCAAGGATTAACCCTCACCCAGCCTTGTACAGCCATCTTGCACAGCCAACCACTACACACCCATGAAGCAATGCACACATGCATGTCAGTACTGGCAGCTTGTGTCTGCATGTGGGGTATGATGTTCCCAACCACAGTCACACCCAGTATAACTCCCACTGGCATACTGACTGATGACAGACACGTTCACATGCCCTAGCCCATAGAACCTCAGGATAACCCCTGTGGTGCATGTAATACCTGCACATTACTGTAATGTGGCAAACTAAGTAGTTAGGAAGTGTATTTGTGAGCCTGCTAAAGTGTGCCAATGTGTCTGAGTCCCTTAGAGAGTGTGGTTGTGTTGACAATGACATATGTGGACAGCCATGTGTGCTACACCTAATGTATATCTACTATATTTCTGTTGCAGATGTCGCTCGCCAGCACACATATATGTTCTTACAGCACACCAATATGTCATCTATGTGGCACATGGAGTAACTGCATACACTTTCAATAGTAATGGCTAGCCAGTCAGGGGTTTGAACCCCTGTACTGGTAGGTGTGTGACAGACAATGCTTAGGTTTTAGTCCCCCAGCCCTTCTCTGATGTACTTTGTCTCTGTCTGTCCCTCACACACACTCTGTGGTGGATGTGGAGATGTACACCTGCTCAGCAGCAGCTTGTGTTTGTAATTGATGATCATGATCAGGTGATGGCCTCTGCACCTATTGCAGTCCTCCTCTAGCTGATTGCATGTGGAGCAGCTGTGGTGACATTCCCATAACCAATTGCATGGAAACACAGTACAATATCTAGGAATATCATGTTGGTGTTTGCCCATGACAGTCGCTGTGAGTGAAACCTGGATCTGGTGTTTGGTAAACAGTATCACACATGAAATCTGGATATTCTTCAAATGACATACACAGTAGAAAATAACCTAAAGATGGGAGGGTGATGTGCCAGACATGACTACAGCATGTAAGTGTAGCTATGCTTCATTCAGACTACTGCCAATTTAACAAGTTGTGTGTGGTAATGGCTAGTCTGCATGTTTTAATAACTGACAAGACAGTGCTCTGTTTGTGAGGAAACCCCCATCTGTAGGGTCATCTGTGGGCTGGTCAGTGTGTGGATCCATTTGTTTCTTGTGTTACTCATAGAACACACATCTGTGAACTGCAGAAGCATAGTGTGTGGATTGCAGTCAGTACATGGTGACAGTGATGAGAGTTACTGCCATTGCATCCCTGATTGGACATAAGTCACATGAAACAGTGGTATGACAGTCACTGTCTGAGGTTATCACAGTGACATGCCAATAATGGGACACAGTTCATAGCTGCGGTCACAAGTCATCTACAATTTGAACAGATGCCATGCATTTAGCATGTATTGTGCTCCCTCTGCAAATGTATGACATCTGTTGTCTTGGGTTGATGGTAATATCTATGCATGCTGTTATAAGTAATCTTGAATGCTGTTGACTATTACTAAGCCTTGTCTGTGTTAAAACTGCAACACCATAGGCTGTATGGGATTGGAGGTCCTGGCGGAACCACCTGTCCCACTTCAGTTGGCCATGGCACCAGGCACCAGCACATCTGGGGCCCAGCCATGGACCTCCACCTCTGTTGGCTCTGCACAACCTTCTGTTGGAACCACCATTAAGGATGGGGCCTCCCTCCCTGGGAGCATGTCCAGACAGGAACTAGTCAGCCATCATAGAGTCCAGGCCGTGGTCCATAGGGGGCTCAATAAGGGGTTTCAAGGCCAGCTACACCAGCTCAAGGGCAGAGTGTCACATTTAGAGGGTGACCCTGCCCCTCTTAGACAGCCCCCAGCACAGCCAACTTTGCGGCTGTGATGGTGCAGTGGTGGCTGCCCATGGGTGGGGGCTTCCATCCCACTGTTTCCATTTGGGGGCTCATGGACTTGTGGCTGTCAAACGCCCCTCCCCATCCAAGGTGTTTCCCCCCACATGTGTCATATACCGCCCCTGTATGCTGTCTTGTCTGTCAACCTGCCCAACTTATCCTCCACGAGCATACCTACTCTCCTTCCCCAAGATCCCACTCTCACCTTGCGAAAACGGAAACAATAGGCCAATCTGTTCCCAGAACAATGTTTGCCCCATACATAGATGTCCATTCCACACACGTGTCCACTGGACACATGTAACCTTTGTAACTTGCATCACAACATACTACTGTTGTCCGCACCCCTCTCTCAGGCACACAATCCTGGTATGCACATGACTCCTAAAGGTTCCAGGTACAGGTGATGCAGATGACCCCATTGTACACACAACACTACCAGTCCCACTATGGTTACCCCATTTAACTTTTTAATGATGATGATGTTGCACACAGCACCTTGCAAGAGTACTGTTCTCACATAATGATTGGACAGGACCTGTTTTGTTACTGTAAATGAAATGCTCAAAGTAATGTATTTAATGTTTGCATGTATTAATGACACATGTCTGTCTGAGAGAGTCTTGATATTACATAGGACAACACCACTACATAATACAGGAGTTGCTGGTGTTTCCCTGTTCATTCTTTTTTACTGCTTTGTTGTCACATGTTATGTTCTTGATATATCTATATATATATATATATATCTAAATCTATGTATGTATATATATCTGGACATAAACATACACACATGCATCTACATAATGGAATACATTTCCTATACTGCTGAATGACTGTGCTGTATGCTATGTTTGTGATAACAGCTGATGTCAGTATATCTGCTATGGCTTAGTGGTAAATCGCATTGACTGTTATGTGCCGGATCCAGGTTTCGAACCTTGTAGAGGTCATTTATTTTGTTGCTGGCAGAACAAGGACCGTTGTATACGGAGTGATTAAGGCACTTTTAAGCAGTTGTGAGTGGGTGTGCATGGGTTTGTGCGATGGTAAGCAGTGGTTACTTTTGGTTACAGTTCTTTACACTCAGTTACCGCCTTGATTGCTTAACCTGTGTAGGCAGTGCTTACCCCTGTGCAAACAGGCTGAAACCTGCTCACTGCTGCTTAAAAATATTTACTCCCGCTTACCCCCATGTTAATTTCTTTAAAAGAAAAGAAAAAAGGGGTAATAGGAAAGTGGTGCAAAAGAGGCACAAAGAGGGAAAGACAGTAGGCAGAGTAGCTAGGGATGTGCAGGAAGGGTGTAGGGAAAGTCTATAGCTGTCCATTTCTTTTACAGCAACGGCTGCGCATATGCAATAAATTCAGCAATACATTTGGACACTCACAACCCTGAGAGAGGGGTGAGGACAACAATAGTATGTTGTGATGCCAATTAGAAACATTTACATGTGTCCAGTGGACATGAGTGCAAAATGGACAGCTATGTATGGGAAGTGCTTTTTTTGTGGGAACATATTGCCCTTATTTTCTGTTTCTTTTAGGTGAGAGTGGGATGTTGGGGAAAGAGAGTAGGTATGACTAGGGAGGATAGGTTGGGTAGGATGACAGACAAGACAAACAAGATGCATACAGGGGCGGTATATGACACATGTGGGGGGGGCTTGGACGGGGAAGGGTGTTTGGAAGTCGCAAGCCCATGAGCCCACAAATGGATACAGTGGGACTGAGGTCCCCACCCATGGGCAGTCACCACTGCACCTTCACAGCCCAGAAGGTCGCTGTGCTGGGGCCTGTGTAGGAGTGTCAGGCTCACCCTCTAGTTGCACCACTTGGCCCTCAAGCTGGCATAGGTGGTCTCGAATCTCCCTGTTGAGCTCCCTATGCACCACAGCCCGGACCGTACCATGGGTGACAGGTTCCTGTCTGCTCCCACTCCTGGGGGGACCAAGCTCCATCCCTTGCAGCGGTTCCACCCAAAGGTGGTGCAGGGCCAACAGATGAGGAGGTCCCAGGCTGGGCCCCAGATGTGCTGGTGCCTGATGCCATGGCCAGCTGAGGTGGGACAGGTGGGTCCGCTGGGACTGGCCGTCCCATACGAGCTATGTTGTAGCATGTTTAAGGCAGCTATGGATTAGTAATAGCCAACAGCATTCACAATTAGTTATAACAGCATGCATAGGTATTCCCATTACCCAAGGCACCAGATATAAAATAGTTGCAGAACAGACAGAACACATGCATATATGGGTAAACAGTGGCTGTTACAACAACATGCATGTTTCATTGATGGCTACAGGACACCAATATGGCGGCATTTTAACATGGCACATTTATATAAACAGATGTGAATATTTATAAACCAATGGGACATATGTCCCAACAAAGGTTAGGGGTGTAGACATACCAAATAAGTTGTGTAAATTGGTTATTTTTGTACATATGGTAGGGGTGAGAGAGAGAGAGTTCAATTAACAACTAAATCCTTGTAGTTTACACAACATTTATAGTCACTGCGGTGGTCTGTCCCTTACATGTATTATTACACTACCCAATGGCGTTATATTGTACAATGGCATGTTTGTAGATTAGTATGTACAGGACCTGTATCTTACCTACAGGCTTGGCAAGATGCAGGTGTAATGCAACATGTTTGGAGACAGCTGACTGCTGTCATACACTTTGGGTGAGATGCTGGGATGACAGGTATGTTTGCATGTACATTTTCTAACTATGTACAAGTCTGACTATCAGTTATATGTCATTTACAGCTGCCTACGTTTCTTGGATCATCACACTAATTTGTCAGGGGAACAGGGAAAAAGGCAGGTGATGTGGGTCATTTATCAGGACATACTGGGCAGATTGGAACAGTTGAGGGGTATGAATATACACACCACTTTCTATCTGAGCATTCTAGCATAATCTGTACAGTTGTTAAATATATATATATATATATATATATATATATATATATATATATATATATATATATATATATATATATATATATATATATATATATATATCTATATACATGCAGATTTCCCTCTGAACTTTCTAACAAACTGTGTGCAGTTGTGTGGAATAATTATGCATACAACTCTCTGGTGCTCCTGGGATCCAAAGCCCTGCTGTTTGTGACAAAACATTGTAGTTAAGATCACTGTACACTATGCCAATAGGCAATTGTTGTGTGGCTTTGCAATGTATTTAGTCTAATATGACCGACCTGTTTGCACTTCCAACATTGTTATACAGCACTTCATACACGTTTTATCTGCATACCACAGTGTGGGTAACACTGCTTACTACAACAGTACTATTTAATAACTGCAACAGTACAACAACATATGACTGCAGAGTAAACAGAAGAAATGCAGGGGTTACACCTTTATTCACAGATTATTACACAAATCTGTATATTGGTACAACACTTTCTGAGGCTCTTACATTTATTTGTATATCAGTACATGCAGGCTATTTACTAACCTGCCTCACAATGCATCCTTTGCAGCCTAGCATAATAGGCTTGCTGGCTCGCAGCGCACTTATCTGCAGCTGTCAGAGAAGTACAGTGATATTTAGCCATACCCATCCATAGTATACACAAGCTAGACAATTATTAAACACATAGTGGAAAGAGTACTTACTCAGTTCTGGGGCATTCTGCATCTGCCTTGCTTCCTGGATCCACTGTTCCAGGACATCCCCCCTCCACTGCTTCAGGTCTGCATGGTGGTGCCTGACCTGCTCACCAGTCTGGGGGATACCTGTGGCACTAGTGAGGTCACGGGTGAGACTGTCCCAGGCCTCTGTTTTCTACTGTGACCCTGGTACTGGCCCTGCAGTAGTCTCCTGTCATGGTGGTTTACCAGGAGCCATACCATGAATTTGGACTCCTGGATGCCCCAGTGCTGCACTCTAAAGCGAGTGCCTTTTCCCACTCCAGCCATTCTGCCTGCAGGTGGATGCTATAACCAGTTATGAGCCGTATTCCCGCCTCTTCAGTTTAAGAAGGGCCGGATTCCCGCACTTTTCCATAATTGGCCAGTTTTGAAAAGGCTAAGCTATGCCTTATTCATTACAGGTTATATATGTGTCTGGTATTCGTCATTCATGTGTACATACACTGTATGGGGTCCTGTGGACTTCATAACTTTATTACAGTGACACCTCAACTCTATGTTTACTGCAGTACTCCAATTCACATATATATGGTCTGTGGCAGGTTATAGAACATTACGTTGTACATAGATTCAGTTCACATGTTTGATTTGCTTTCCCTATGGTGAGGATTAGTTTGTTGATACCTCCTTTATATGTATTGCTATCATGGTGCAGTGATTAACTACTGTGACTGTGATGTACAGGGTCCTGAGTTCTAGCCTTAGAGAGGCTGTTCATTTTGTTGCTAGCCAGAACATGAGCTGTTGGGTACAGAGTGATTAAGGCACTTTAAAGCAGTTTTGAGTGGGTGTGTGCGGGTTTGCGAGGAGCTAAGCAATGCTAACCTCCGGTTGCAGTTTCTTACACTCAGCCTCTGCATTGCTTCACCAGTGTGATACTTGCATACCAGCGGCCATACAGGCTTACACCTGCTTGCTCCTGCACTTGCAAATGCACTGCATTTGGTGTTTGCATCTGACACACACCCTGGGTGGGGGTGAGGACTACAATAATACCTTGTGATGCCTATTACATCAGCTTACATGTCTACAGTGGGGCGTTGCGACCATGCGTTCATAGATATGGTGTAGTGGGCTATGCAACAACACATGTGGTAATACCATACTTAGCCATTTAAACTGGACTGTGCTGCGGTGGGACCCATATCGTGAATGGCTGCCCATTAGGCGTAAGCATGCCAGTCGGCTGTACAGAATCCGTGGCCTGTCCAGAGTTTGCTTCATACTATTGCTGTGTTTCTCTTACAATCTGCACCTATCTGGCAAATACCTGGGAACTGACACCATTAAATACAGACAAGTAATTGGGTTTAGGATCCCACATCCTTCAGCTGAGTCATGCTAGTGCATACCTATTATTCTATCAGCTTTCTAAGGTTGTAAGTGGAATATGTGCTTTCTGTCCCTATTTGTTCCCCCAACGGTTTATGTTCTGTCCAGTGGTTTTGCTCTTAGGGTTTGAGAGGTATGGGCATAAGCTCTGCCCATTTCGTAATATTACTTACATCCCAGGGCAGTTCTAATACAACTGCACCAGCCAACACCTGCACGCCTAGGCCCATAATTGCATACCCATAGCTCCCCCACCGGCCCCTCTTCTACAGCACTCATCCTTACTGTGGGTGCAGATGGGGGTCTAACCACACCACTACACACTGCCTACTCTCCACGTGTCAGGACCCATGTCGTACATTGTGTCGACCCATGGGTTATCAGGCTTGCCCAACCTACTTGTCTTTGTACATCTACAGCCTGGTTTGATGAATCATTACAAGGACTGACTCCGATGATCAGTAATTTTTGGGGTGTCCCACAAGGAACATTGACGTCTTTATTTCAAGATTAGACCTGGCAGGTCTCTCCCACTGGTAATATCCTGCCTGTGGTCTGGGAAGCAGTGTTGTGTTTACTTGTACCGTGTGTTTGTATGTTTCACCTGTCTAGGTGGGGGTGGTTGATGCTACGTGTTGCATGTTTGTTGATTGGACCACTCACCCCCATTTGCATGGCCTGTGAACATATGTAATTCATAACTGCTGTATCATATCCTAGCTATTTACATGTGTATATTTGCACACACATGCAAACACCGCATATATATATATATATATATATATATATATATATATATATATATATATATATATATATATATATATATATATATATATATATATGGATATATATATCTACATTACTTTATACAGATATATCTGCATATGAATGCATACATGTATATATTTGGGTCCCCTTCACATGGTCGACTTTCATATGGCCGAAACCATATGATTGACTTTTGAAAAGCCGACCATGGGGAACCGCTGTCTCTGCACAGTGCGGAATGGGAAAATTTCCCACTTCTGCACTGTAGTGCGATCTCGGAGTTGGTATATTTAAGTTACGGGGGGGGGGTGCAGGGGGCAGAACCCCCCTGCTAAAAGTTTAAGGTAAGTGTTTGTTGTTTGTTTATGTTTATTTTACATAGTCGGCATTCTGAAAGTCGATCATATGGTCTCGGCCATATGAAAGTTGACTTTCTGAAATGTCAACTAAGTAAAGTAGACTCATATATTTATATCTTGCTGTCTATTTATATCTACCAACATATGGGTGTATGGGTGTCTGCATATGTATATATCTATATGTGGGTATGTATATGTATTCTGTCTCTGTATGTATACATTTGTACTACGGAGAGGGAGAGGTATATCTCCATGTCGCTATGGGTTGATATGCACACACATTCCTTTACATATATACATCTACATCTGGTTATTCCATTCTCTGCCATGTAGATTAGACTTTGCTACAGTGGGACTCATAGCGAGTTTGGCTGCTTGTTGTGCAACACCTCTGCCCAATGAACATTTTTGCTCACACCCCTGGGGCTGTCTGTATAGGCCCACATCAGCCAACACCTACACACCTAGACCCATAACTAGCTGCCCATAGTTCCCCCACCTGCACCTCCTCTACTGCACCCATCCTTACTCTGGGTGCAGGTCATATCTGAACACACCATTACATGCTGCTCACTCTCCACTTCACAGGACCCATGTCGTATGTTGTCTCTACCCATGGGTCATCAGGCTTTCTCACCCTTGTATTCCAGGTATGTACACACCCCAGCCAGAATGGTCATCGTATTGGCTTCCTTTGGTTATATGTCAATTTTGGGGTGCTCCTGTCTGTTCCAAGATTAGATTTCATGGGTGCACTCTGTCCCCCCCCCCCGGTTATATCCTGCCTGTGGTCTGAGGAGCAGTGGACTATTTACATTGTTGTGGGTTTGTGTGTATGTTTCCTCTGTCCAGCTGAGGGGAGGGGGTTCATGCTACATGTTACTTGTTTCTTGCTTGTGACCCTCACTTCCATTGGCATAGCCTGTGAACATCTGTCATTCTTGTGTGCTGTTTCCTATCATAGCTGTATATCTGTGTATATCTACACACACACACACACACACACACACACACACACACACACACACATATATATATATATATATATATATATATATATATATATATATATATATATATATATATATATATATATATATATATGTCTGTAAGGCAATGCATACCACCATGCAAACGCACTTAAACATGCTTACTGGTGCTTATATATGCTTACAGCTGCTCATTTATGCTTAAACCTGCTTACTAGTGCCTTATTCATTATGACACTGACACTTCGCTCCAGTTCACTTTTAATTGTTAAAATACGAAAACAATAATAATTAAGCAAAAATAATTAAGCGCTTGCGCTTCACCAGGCATAAAATGCTGGCCAGCTGTTTATGCCTGGTGAAAGCACTTAGTTATTTGGTTCTGTGTTTTATTAAAATAGTGAAGACCTATGTTTAGTCCTTGGTGGCTGTTTTATTATTTTTTCTTATTTTAAGTGTTGAGCGGTGGTTTATCCATTTGGATTTCTTTGTTTTTTTTCACTTTTAATTGTTATAATGCAGGTTATACAGCAGACATATGTCAAAATATGTTCATATATAGATTATCAATGGAAAATGGTATGTGCTGCAGTGGTATTCGGAACAGGAATGTCTGTTCATTAGGTGGATGCTCTAACCACTACACTATTGCTGTGCTGCTTCATTTGCATATATATACCCATATACCCATGGATCCTAGTTCCCTAAACACCCACCCCAATACTTCACTGACACAGCAGTCATCCATTCTCCAGTTGGATACATGGTGTATCCACACCACTACACATTGGCCACTCCCTACTCCTGTAGACTCATCCCATGGGTTGACTCACTCCACGTATCCTCAGACATCCCAAAAGTTTAGTCCACACACATTGGTGAAATGAGTGACCAATAGGACACTATTCACAATTTTTGGGTTGTCCCACCTGGGACACAAATGTCTTTATTTCAAGATTAAACTCTATACTTCATTACATCATTACTCCCGTTATTTATATATATATATATATATATATATATATATATATATATATATATATATATATGCATATATACTTATAACGAACTTGTTGACCTCCACGGGGCGGTCCAATTAGAACCAGGCCATCCAACCCTGACACACCTGGATCCATAATTTCATACCCATGTTTCCTCCACCCCTTCTGAGTTTGACATACATGCAAACCATCCATTCTCCGGTTGCTATCAGAGCCATGACACACCTCCACACATTGCCCTCTCCCCAACATTAGGGTCCCTACACGTATGTTGTCCCAACCCATGTATCATCAGGCTCTCCCACCATTTGGTTCTTGAACATACCTGCCCTTGCTTGTGTAATGGTCGGAAGTCCACTCCGCCTAGCAATTTTTGGGTAGTTCCACCAGGGACTACCCTGTGATTGTTTATAAAGTAGACTTAGATCGACAATGTTGCTCCCACTGGCAGTGTCTTGCCTGTGGTGTGGGTAGCAGTGATTTGCTCAACCCTGCCCAGCTTGATATGACATAAGCTGACAACACTACATAATACTGGGGTTGCTGTTGATTCCCTTCTCATTCTTTTTGTATGCTTTATTGTCACGACATTCATTCTTCATATATATATATATATATATATATATATATATATATATATATATATATATATATATATATATATATGTGTGTGCGTGTGTGTGTATTATATATCTGTACATACACATGCACATACATCTACATAATTATATACATTTCCTATGCTGTTGCATGACTGTGCTGGACGATATGTTTGTGATAACATCAGATTTATGTATATCTGCCATGGCTTAGTGGTAAATCGCTGTGGTGTGCGGGGTCCTGGGTTTGCCTTTGCAGAGGCCATTTATTTTGTTGCTGCCAGAACAAGGGCCATTGGATGCAGAGTGATTAAAGCACTTTTAAGCAGTTGTGAGCGGGTGTGTGCATGTTTGCGTGATGGTTGGCTGTGCTATCTTCCAATTACAGTTTGTTAAATTCGGTTAGCTTCTACTATGCTTAATGTGTGTGGGCACTGCTTACACACATGCAAATGCACTTAGACTTGCTTACTGGTACTTATATATGTTTACTACTGCTTATTTGTGCTTACACCTGATTACTGGTGCCTTATTCATTATGACACTGCCACTTTGATTGAGTGACATTAGTTAAAAATGTCATGCAGTACTCCAGTTCACATTTACATGTTATTATGTAGGTTATACAGCAAAAGGATGTATAAATATGTTCATATACACATTCCACATGGAAAATGATATGTGCTATAGTGGGACTCGAATCATGAATGCCCGTTTGTTAGGCAGATGCTCTAACCACTACACTATTGACGTTAACGTTGATTCCACGTGTTCTTTTCAATTTGGATGATTTTGATATGTAAGCTACACTAAGCATGGGGCGGCGACGCACAAACATGCTGCGCTTCGCTTACACTTTCAATAATGAAGCAAAACAAATGTAAAATAGGGACACAGGGGAATCTAATTGTGATAGTTCTAGGGAAGGGGCTCGACATTCCACTAAGTGCTTGTGTGTTTACTACTTTGAGTTTATTTCAATGTTCGTGTACACTCTAGTATGCTTAGCATACATTTCAGTATCCACGGACACTGACTTCATTGCTTACTATTAGAGGTGGGCTCTAATAGTAAGCAAGGTAGGTTGTGCAACTGCAGGTGCATGTTTATGCCTCTGTAGAACACTTCAACATGCCCCCTGCACTCACACATATTTCCTATGCATGTCAAGGGTGCAGCAGCACGCCCTCATAAATATTCATGTGGCGCTGCTGCACCATCTGTAAGGAGGACACTCTGCACAAGGCTAAAACTGTCCTTGCACCGAGCTTCATGAATCCTGGGGATCTTTTTTTTTCTCCAGTCTATTTAAGACAGACAACAGACCGTCAAATGACAAAACTCTATCTCTTCTTATCTTCACACTTCTACTGGAGTTCCTCATAGGTCCATACTAGGTCCACTCCCATTCAATATTTTCATTAACAATTTCCACACATCTTTGACAAATGGAGCCCTTATTCAATATGCAGATGACTCAACCATTGTCTGCACAGCCAACTCAGTTTCTGAACTTCAACTCAAAACCCAAACAACCTTCTCTACCATTGAATCCTGGATGCTTAAAAATCACCTAGCCCTTAATCTAAATAAATCTAAGATCATGCTTTTCACCCCTAAAAATTAATCCTGTTGGACAAAGCCATGTTTAATATCTTCTCCCATACTAAAGCACTAAAATAATTCTCAACACACAATACTTCTGGAAGTAATCATAGATGAACATCTAAAATTTGATATTCACCTGCAACCGAACATCCAAAAAAAATCAGAAACTTGGAATGCTCTACTGTGTTTGGTATATCCAAGATTCACAAAAATATTGCCAATCCACCTTTTAGACCTATAGTTTCTGCGAAGGGCTCTAAGTTAGAGGCTGTAACACATTACATAGATGTAAACTGTAAAAAAACATTACATAAGTTATCACATATCCTTAAAGATTCTTGGCATTGTCTAGAGGTAATTAAGGAGCATACAGCCCTCATTAACAAAGATACTATTATGGTAACCATAGACGTAATCAACTTGTTTTCTATAATACCACATGAGTTGGGATTAGCAATGTTTCAAGCTAGTATAGTGGCTTTCAGTGACATGAATTTGGACAAATGTAAAGCCATTACTGAGATGATGGAGATGGTATTATCTAACAATTATTTTTGTATGGAAGGAGAATTTTACAGGCAAAAATCAGGTGTAGCTATGGGGGCTAGATGTGCACCAATTTATGCCAACTTGGTTTTGACACATTGGGAGACACAAAAGGTTTTTACCTCCAAGTTCTGGTCAAACATCACCTTATATGTGAGGCTTCTTGATTACATTATAATTTTTTGGAATGGGAAAGAGGAAGAAATCTCACAATTTATAGCATTTCTTGAAACAACAACCTCTTTTTTAAGGTTCACACATCACATTTATAGGAATAATTGTGAGTATTTGGATATTTTATTTGAAATAAATGAAGAAGGAATAGGATCTAACATATTTAGAAAAAAGACATATTCAAATTCCTTCCTACATTACAATAGTTGTCATCCTTATTTTCAAAAAAGGAACTTGGTGAAAGGCCAAATGGTCAGGCTGTCTCGTATTATAAGTGATGACAGCAATTTTAATAATGAGATTGACAAGCTTATTGGAATGTTTATGGACAGAGGTTATCCTAGGCAATTGTTAATGGAATTGAGGAAATAAATACTGGTTAAAAGAAGCCTTACATTCAAACCTATATTGAAATTTGGTTACAATAATATTATAAAGGAAACAACTAAAAATAAAAGAGAAGCGCTCATTATATCATTTAATGAAGCTTCTGATACCATAGTTAACATATTGAAAGAATTATGGGTGAATGTGTTTTGTAATAAATTGGAAGTATTTGACATTGTAGGGAATCAACCATGTGTTACATACAGTAGAGGAAGAAATTTAAAGGATTATTTTGAAAATAGTAACAATACACAGTCTTATAACAATTCTAAAATGAACAAGTGTGGGTTTTGTAGAACATGTAAATTTATTAATGATGGTCCCTATGTGATGATACAGAATTATAACAGATCCATAAAATGTCCAGGGTTTGTTAACTGTAACACAAAAATGGTGGTATGTTTAGCTACTTGTCTATCATGTCAAGCATTTTATGTAGGAAAAACCATTAGAAAGTTAAGAGATCGTATAATGGAACATAATATGGATATTAAAAATAAAAAACAACCAATTCTTTATATATACATAGTATGAAATGCACAGATTTTAAGAGGTTTATATTTTTTGTAATTGATAGGATTCCACACAATACAGACAAGGGTGGAGATGTGAATAATTTATTAGAAGTTAAAGAATGCCTATGGCAACTCAGGCTGAACGCTTGTAACATGCCAGGTATTAATGAACATATTTCCATCTCCAGTATTCTTAAATACAAATCTTATCTTATTTAAATGGTTATTTATTGTTACATTCTGAGACGTTGATGGATTGATATTTTGATATTTTGAAATATAGATTATTATGTTTATTGGTTTTATGTTTTTAACTATTTCACTATTTTAGAATAGAATAGAGTATTATTTATTAAATTATTTAGTTAAATTGTATAATACTTATTTATTACTATTTTGGTATACATTACATATTTATTATATACATATTATAGGGTAAATTTATATGTACATAACATATACATATATATATATTTTTTTAGGTTAGGAGGCGTTGATATTAAATAAGATATTTTTAAATAAGATATGTTAATCAAATGAATGACTTGATGACAAGCCTAAGGCTGATTGGACAATTTTTAATTAGAACACTATATTAAGGAAGTGTATTCACAATGGAACTTACTCTGATGAAACCCGCAGATTGGATGGGTGAAAGCGCTTAGTGTGTACTAGACTACAATTTTGTTTCGTGTATTGCTGTTGTTTTATTATTTCGTTAAGTGTCGTTATTAGTTATTATTAAAAGGTCACATCGTCACTACAGTTGCCTTGAATTTTATTTCTATTTTCTTTCCATTCTAATTAATTTTTAGAAAATTGTCCTGATGAACATTTTTTTTCTTATCCTCAATACGTATTGCTTTTCCCTACTGCTTTTATTCAGTATCCCATCTTCCTTTATCTTTCCATAATATCTAATTATTAAGCAACTCCCTCTGATTTTTTTATCTATTCAATCCCAAGCCTCTATATTTCCATTTTATTTAACTAATACATTTCTTCCACTAACTCATTATTTATTTTTTTGGCCTGTATTGTGTACATAGTTTCTCCACTGAGTTTACTTAGTCACCAGGTTAACTTTCTGCTCCCCCTTTTTTCAATCATTCCTCTTCCTCTTCCTTTATTCAGGCAAACAGCAGTGCAGGTAAGTTAATATGCTTTTTGGAAATTTCAGTTTAACATATATACTTGTAGTTGCCCTTTATTGCATTTGGCTGAGTTTTACTTGCATGTTCTGTGTTGTAACTCAATATTTTTTATCAATGGCATTCCCCTTATGTAAATTTCATTTTACAAGGATGTTGCACACATTTTGTCTCAGTTTGACATTACAGTTTACTACCAGTTTTATGATTTTTTTACTACAATTCAATACTGATCGTTTCACTGCATATCTAAAGATATAAATTAAGGAGTCACATATTTCGACTTTTGTTTTAAATGTGAATTTTGAAAGCTTAAACGTTAGAGTCATTTAAATATGGAGCATAGTTGCTTTACCTTAGCAAATAAACCCTGAGCTCATCCTTCTATAAGATTCCTGCGGTATTCACTGTATTAACTTCATTGGACTGCATTACAATTGGAATACCAAAGACGATGCATTTCTAGGCTAAGCATACATAATAGCAAGCCAAGGAAATCATACACTTCACTCATCTTACTTGTTCTGCATCTGTAAACAAAAAATAAGCAAATCACTAATTGAAACTACCTTTATCTGGCAGAAGTAAATTAGTTATAAATTTCCACACTTGTTGTAATTTAAATATCCTTCCACTGCATAGTATTTTTGAGATTTAGATCTGTAGTAGGGGCACTTTTTCAAATGCTGTTCCCAATTGATGGCATTGTCTGAGGATTCAACAAACTCTATGTAGGCTTAGTGGGATGCTAATTGCATATGCATACTGTGCATCACGCTTACATGGATACAATGGCAGTTTCATGGCTGGCAACAGTTTTGCTGGCCAGGAAACCATGTTAAACAACATGAGCACCTACAGATATACAGACATGTTTACCTACAGGCAAACTTGCTTTGCATGATTGACTGAACAGCTACAGTGGTAACCTGGGCTTAATATAATACAACTAATAAAGTTATGATATATTAGAATAATGTTTAGTCAGTGCAGAGTACTGTGCAAACATGTTTTAGGCTTGCTGAATAAATGTTTTGGTGGTGATCAGCAAGGGTACATAGACCGAATTATATATAATTATTCTGGGGAAGTGTGTGTATTGAAAGGATCACACAGATGAATTGTAGAAATGAACACAGGAAGTGGACAAGTGAAACATGATAATGTACAGCAGATGAAGGTATATCAATGTGTGTACACTACACAGAAAAGACAGTTGTAGCATGAGCAATAATCACATATGTATATAATTCAGTATGTACTGCTATGTGCCTGAATATGAATGTTATGTCAGCATAGGTCTCAAACAAGTGGGACACATAGGAACAGGCTTGTGAACAACAGTAGACAGAAGTATGCACAATCATGGACAATATAAGCATAATACTGACATTAATCCCATGTCCTTGACATAACATCTGTGATTGTGAGTGATTATAAATGGTTCTACAAGAACACATTTGTACAAATGTCATGATTTGTCAGCAATCTACAAAGGGAATCAAGCACATCTTCTTCAAAATTGAACATCTGCTGGAGGTGTTAGGAGAGACACTGGTACATATGCATTTGAATTTACAAGCAATCCTGGCTAGTTGACAAGTGTGCGTGGCATATATATGGCACAATCCACACTGCCACACATTTAACCTACACCATCAATGTTGTCATTCAGCTATGTATTTACTGTGTGCATCAATACATACCACACATGCATCTTTTACAACACCTTGATTGGGGTTCTGCACTATCAACCACTAATGGTTATGCAATAAAATAATACTTATGTATGGCCAATAAGATGTGTAGGAGCTCACTTTGGGAAATGGGGGTACACTTTAGTAACTTGTCCCTGTAAAATATGTTGGAAGGTACATGAAAAAGGAAGCATTATATTCAGTTATTGATGTGATGAGGGCTGAGGACTATAGAACTATAATGCCCTTCAATGTGGATGTCCCGTACATACTCAGGAATTGTGTTACATACAAGGGAATAGTCACCACTGTGTGCACATGCTGATAGACACTCTGCATACCATCTACCTGAGTACAGTGGTCACATACCACTTGGTCAGCTCATAGAGGTGTGTTGTCTATAGTATAATTATATTATGGATTTGCTTTTAGAAATTAACTAATCCCCCCATGATTTTTGTTCATCTACTGTGTCTCCATGGCTGTGTTGGTAATCCTTTGTGTGTGTTGACACTGTCTGTATTATTCCAATACCACACTTGGATTTATTGACTGTCCACAATCTGAAGTCCTCCACAAAGTTGGCTGGACAAAGGATGTGTAAGTCTGTCTTAATGTGTGAGACTTCAGTAATGAACAAGAATGGCCTAGCACAGAGTCCTGAGGTATGAACCTGATAACTGGACTCTAGATATAGGTCAATTCACACACTTTATCACATTTATCTGTCACGTATGTGATCCAGTGGTCTACCCACTTGGTGATGTAGGTGTTTATGGCCACTTGTGAAGTTTCTTAGTAACACCTCAGTGTGGATTTGTGTCAAATGCTTTGGCCAGGTCAAGTTACTCAGGATGATAGTGTTGTCATCATGCATGCCATTGTTGACCTTCTTGAGGATATCGAGCAAATGTAACTGACATGATGTAGCCTGAACAAATCATCCATGTGTTTGGTACAGAGGTAGAATATTACCTGTGTCATTTTAGAGAAGGCCCATGGTGACTTGTTGGACTATTTCACAGATGAGGAGAGTCAGGATGGGTCTATATATGCATGCATCAGGTGATATGTTGATGGACACCCTTCTATGGGAACATAGGCTGTCTGGAAGCTGTGTTAAAGTATGGATCCAACTGTGTCTGGTAGGTCCACATTTTGATTCATGCTATAGGCAACCTGTAATGTTGTCAGTGCCCATTGATTCTGTGTTAGTGGCCTTAGAGAGTGCATAGATGAGCTGCTCTCCATAGAATAAAAACTGAGTAATGTTTGCATGTATACTTTGTCTGATGGCCAGTGGTGATGTGGGAGACAAACTGTCAGCTAGCAGTTTGTCTATTTCTTCCAGGTGAATATGTCTGGTGGCATCTACATACAGATCTGTGCTTATTTGTGTATTCCTCTTAACATTTCACATTTATTGAAATAAATGATTTGTGAAAAGCCCTGCAAATGCAACCTTGGTCATTCATCACTTTCCACACACAGGTACTATGCACACAGTCATACAGCTGTACCAGTGACACATACTTACATCAATTACAGAAGATATGTATATATGTGTTTCATTGGCAAGCTGTGTCTGAGCAGTGATGCTATATCAGGACACCTTAAAGATCAGTTGTTTGTAGTTCATGCAGAACATTTCCCGGCATAAACGGTAATAGTCACACTGTGGTGCTGCTGACCACCTCAGCAATCCTTGGGTATAGCAAAACAACTGCACATACAATGAATTGCACAACGTTGCAATTGAACCAAAACATGTGATACACTGGTTATGTATATCACTGAATAACAACATGTGTATGAGTCAAGACTTATGTGATAATGTAATCAATGTGAATTTATACTGATGTCTGTCACAGAACATTTAAAGATAGTATATAGACACATGCACACCTGTGCCATACTGCAAGTGTCAGTTGATGGCAGAATGTGAACTGTGTAGAAGATGATCAGCTTCACTAGAACACATGTCCTGAGACACCACCAGTATGCATAAAAGTGTATTGTACCATGTCAAAAGATCTCAGGAGGCATACTGCTACAGCTGTTATATAAGGAGTGTGTACTGCAGTTGCAGTAATGGCCATCACTACATTAGCTCACATCACAGATTGTAAGACTCTCTTGCAGGCATACTGTACATCCACCTCGATATAGCACATGTCAATGACAGCAACATTGACATGTCAACTATTCATAGGGTCATAGAACATTATTAGGCTAATTTCCAACATCACATGACATCTTAGCCACTATTATATAATGAAAGGGACTGCATTACATCCTTCCACTGTCCATATGGGACATGTGCACCACACCATGACAGAATTAGCAATTATGCATGCAGTGGTCTTGAGATGGCTTGCAGAGGCTCATGTAAAGGTTCTGCTTCATGATGTGGTATGCATATTTGACAAGAGGACAATCTCCACTCCTCTGAAGAAGAATGTCATGTGCCCAGAGGAAAAAGGAGGATGGTGAAAGCATGGTGCAAAGTGAAAGGTTCCCTAAGTGGTAGTGAAATAAATAATTCCAAAGATCATACAGTGACAATAATGCTCCAGCAACACAAACACACAGTAGTAGACTGAGCTTGATTTGAACCTTGCACCTGTGTATGTATAGAATATGAATGCCATTTAATGTTACAGTAGCAACACCACATATGTCTGAGTATAACTTTGTCACATTGCACTTTATGGAATATGATAGCATCATTGCATGCTGAGGAG
The DNA here is from genome assembly GCF_019279795.1 of Protopterus annectens. Classification (NCBI taxonomy): domain Eukaryota; kingdom Metazoa; phylum Chordata; order Ceratodontiformes; family Protopteridae; genus Protopterus; species Protopterus annectens. The sequence continues at coordinate 813,240,677 of NC_056733.1, forward strand.
ATCATGTTGGGAGGAGTGTAGAGAATGGATGTGTAGCCCCATCCCTGTGTAAAATTGACAGACGTATGTATAGACACACAAGTTGCTTGCTGTCAGATTAGAACTCCTATACATGTAGGTAAAGCAGCTTGAAAACACAGTAAATAGTGTTACTGCCACAGCACAGGTTTGCCTTAAATACTGTCAGAGTACATGTTATACAAGATGACATCTACAATGAGATGTTTGGAGTAGGGTTTGGCATAGCTGTGTGCTCACATACTGTTCTAAAATTGTCACCATAGTGATTGTTGACTACAGTGAGACTAGAACCCCTTCTTACATATTTACAAAGCAAAGTACTTAATGCAAGCACTACAGCACAAATCTAGCTTTTATGCTGTCAAACAGCACTTTATACATGATGACATCGACAGTGTCTTGTGAGAAGAGAATGGTAAGAGCAGTGCCCCACATTCAGGCATAAAATGGTCTCTTGAATGTCAACCAACTGAACAAACACACAAATACACTAGCTGAATACAGTGAAAACAGAACTCCTATGTAACAAATGACATTGACTAGAGAACTCAGTATTTAATGCAAGCACCACAGTGCAAATCTGACTTGGAGAGTACAGAACAACACTTTACAAGCAATGACATCAGCAATGTCTAGTGACAAGAGGATGTTAAAAGCAATGTCCCACATGCAGGTGTAAAATGGTCTTTTGAATGTCAACCAACTGAACATACACATATCAATTGACTGCAACAAGAACAGAATCTCAACCTGACTAAGTACACCAACTAGCAAACTCAGTATTTAATGCTAGTCCCACAGCACATCTCTGACAGAGTGTCTCACAACACTTAATAAGTGATGACATCAGCAATGTCCCACATGCAAGTATAAAATGGTCTCTTGAATGTTAACCAGCTGAACAAACACACACACACACACACACACACACACACACACACACACACACACACACACACACACACACACACACACACACACACACACACACACACACACTGGCTGACTACAGTGAGGATAGAACCTCTACCCACTTAAGTGCATCAACTAGAGAATTCAGTATATAACTCAAGCACCACAGCACAAGTCTGACTTGGAGAGTGTTGGGCAACACTTTATAAGTGATGACATCAGCCGTGCCTGGTGAGAAGATGGCAATAGCAGAGTCCCATATGCAGGTAGCGTTTTGTATGTCAACCAACTGAACCAATACACACACACACACACACACACACACACACACACACACACACACACACACACATGCACATGCACACACACACCTTGACTGCAATAAGATTAGAACTCCTACCTAGCTAAATACAATGAATAGAGAGCTAAATATTTAATGCAGCACCATGACACAAGTCTGTCTTTCATAATTCTGCAGGACAATTTATAGTGGATGATATCATCATTGGATGTTTGACAGAAGATTTTGTAAGGACTGAATTAAATGGATGTGTAGGCAGGTATAGCTGTCAAAGTACTGGTACTCTGTGGTATTGTACTGATGACTTAGGGATACACAGATATGCTCTTTTGACTGGTCAGACACACAAGTTGACTGCAGGATAATTAGAGCCCCTATCTAATGAAGTACACCAACTAGAGAACTCAGTACTTAAAGCAAGTGCCAAAGCAGAAGTGTGACTTTTGCAATCCTGCAGGACAATTTATAGTGGATGACATCATCACTGGATGTTTGAGAGAAGATGTTGTGAAGCCTGAACTAAATGGATGTTTAGGTGTATACAACTGTCAAAAAATTAAAATTCCATGGCATTTTACTGAAGAATAAAGGATGCACAGTTGTGATTTTCTGACCAGAGCAACATGCACACCCACACACACACACACACACACACACACACACACACACACACACACACACACACACACACACACACGCACACACGCACACACACACACACACACACACACACACATGTTGACTGCAGTGAAATTAGAACCCATGCCTAATCTGATACATCAGCTAGATAACTCAATACTTAATGCAAGCACCATGGCACAAGTCTGATGTTTATAATGCTGCTGTACAATTTATAGTGGATGACATCACAACTGGATGTTTGAGAGAAGATGTAGGGAAGCCTTTATGAAATGGATGGCTAGCATAGTATGACTGTCAAGGTATTAAAGTTCTGCATGTGACTGGACTGATGAGTAAGCAAAGTATAGGATTTGCTGTTGTGTTTCCAATACACAGGTATACTTTAAGAGACAGCTTTACAAACTACATGCAAACAGGTGTCCACATTACTACAAGTATTGCAAAATTTGAATGAGTGTTGTCAGTATAAACACATACAAGGTATGTAAGAAAGCATACATTATTTCTCTAGTGTAGTTGATATCTTTGGGAACAAGTACTAAGAGACCAGTTTTCAAGTTAATAGGTGCATGAAACACATGTTTGCAGTGTAAATATGTATTCGGCCATTGAAAAGTGTATTACCTTTGGTTATGTTTTTACATGGACTTTACTGGGATGATGACTAACTATGCAGTAAACATAAGCAATACATGCTAATGTGCACTATCCATAATGCACTGCCAAGCAGCTCGTGTGGTCTATTTCATAGGTTCATAGGTTGATACTAGGCTATCTGCCCTAGGGCATTTATAAGCCTAGCCAGAGTGTGTTTGGCTTTCGCCACCCTTTTAGATTAGTTGACTGTGCCTCTGTATAGTAGGTCACAGAAGGTAGCCCTTTTAAGGTTAGTTTACTGTACCTCTGTCAAGCAGGGACACAGAAGAGATCCCAGGGGTAAACTTACGCTCTCCCATCCACTCGACAAGATTTCTCTTGAAGAGGGTCAGTGAGGTGCTCTGCCTAACATGGATTGGGATTTTGTTCCAGAGTGAGGGGAGCCTCTGGGATATGAATCTGTCCCTCCAGCATGTCCTATTTATTTCTGTGCTGAGGTTCAAGTTCCTGGAGCATGTAGCTCTAAGGGATTTGGATTTCCTGAGGTGAAGCATGTCCATTAATTCTGGGTTGAACATGGCAGTATACGTCAGTTACAGATCGCCTCTGAGTAGGCGGTACACAACTGAGAAGAGTTGGAGTTTCTTTAGTCGAACTGCATAGGGCATCGGTTTGAGTCCCTTGATCCTCTTGGTGAGGTACTTTTGGGGTCTTTCCAGTTGCTGCAGGTGTCGGGTAAGGTACATCCCAAATGGGGCATTGTATTCAATTATTGGCCTGATAAGTGATGAGTAGAGGGGCACAATGACCTCTCTTGATCTAGATGTGAAACCTTTTGTGATAAGGTGGGCTATATAGAAGGTCTTTCTAACCACTTTGGCAACGTGATTGTCAAAGGAGAGATTGCTATCTATGTGGGTCTCCAAGTCCCTAATTACTTCTTCCATACTTAATGGATTACCACCTATGTGGTAATTTGTGGGCACTTTGTTTTTCCCAAAGGGGATGACTGTACACATTTTGGCATTTAGCTTTAGGCCATGGCTCTGGCAACAGTCATCCATCTCTGTGAGACCCTTTTGGAGGATGCTTGTGTCAGCCGGAGAGTCGATTATGGCACCTAGTTTGCAGTCATCTGCAATCTTGGACAGCCATAGTCCACCTGTGTTAGCCTGTACCTCGGAGAAATATATACCGAACAAGAGAGGTCCCAGGACTGAGCCTTGTGGGACGCCAGTTGTAACTGGTTTAGAGTCTGACATGGCACCTGCTATTCTGACCATGTGGGTTCTATCCCTGAGCCAGTTTGCAACCCATCTTGTGACACAGGGGTTGATATTTAAGCTGGTGAGCTTATTTATGATGCCCGAGTGGGGTATTGTGTCGAAGGCTTTTGCGAGGTCCAGGTAGGCTATGTGAACTACCTTCCCTTCATCTATGGCTTTGGTCAACCAGGTTCAAGAGGCAAAAACTGCCCTTAACAAAGCCATATTGGGTAGGATTCAGTGTCTGGAGGTTCTCAATGTCTTTGTTTATGATTTTCATGATGATACGCTCCATAGCTTTGCAGACTAGGCTAGTCAGGCTTATAGGGTGATAGTTTCCAGGATCTGCTGTGGCACCACCTTTGTGGAGTGGGACCACTGTTGCTGTACGCCATTCTTTGGGTACATATCCTGTAGTAAGGCTGAGATTGAACAGCGACTTTATATGAGGGTTGAGTTCTTCTTGGAGCTCATGTAAGATGCAGCCCGTGACACCATCTGGTCCCATTGATGCTGTGTTTTTTGCTTTGGGGAGGGCAGCTCTCACCTGTGCATCTGTGATCTCAGGAAGGCTACACTCTGTTGGGATAGACATTTGCTCTTTTGGGGGGGAAGGGGGGAGAAGTTTGCACTGAACTTTTCTGCCAGGATGTTGGCAATGTCTGTGGGTTCAGTGTATTTTTTGTCATTTTGCACTAACTCAGAGCATATCTGGGAGTTGCCTCCCAGGTTCCTGACATAACTAAAGAAAGCCTTGTGATTATCTTTAGTGTCTTGTGCAATTTTTCTTTCGAAGTTGGCCTTAGATGATTTTATGAGGGATCGTAGTTTCTTGCTAGTACTGATCAGAGACGCCTTCCCTTTTTGGGATTTTCCTCTATCATGTAGTAGTTTTCTCCTTCTGTTGTATGGCTTATTTATGGCTGGGGTCCACCAGACAGATCTCCTGCCTTTGGAGAAGTGAGTCTTGGTTTTATTTGGGATAGCATGCTCCATGCATTCCTGTAGGTGTCCATAGAATGCTTTTCTAAAGGATTCTGCATTTTGGGCCGTATTTTCCACTGGCCCGGGGGCTTTGAAGGATTCCACCTTGGTTTTGAGAAGTGTGGAGTTTGCTTTTGAGAAGTTCTTCACATGGTTTCCTTGGCTTGGTTTTGATGGAAAAGTGTTTGTGCATATCAGATACATATTTATACTGCTTTCTCCAGTTGCTCATATTTAAGCAATGAGCAAGCTTGAGCCTCTGCTTCATTGATAAAATTATCAGCGTTCTATTGGTTTGTTCATACAAACACATTAAGCAGAGAGGCATGGCACTCAGCAATTTAGATAGCACTGAATGTAACAAACACACTTGCCGCTTAGCTGACTGTGTGGTAGCAGGTGTAAGTGCATTGAGCTTTTTATTTTGAGCCCAGATGATACAGGTTTTGAATCCAGGTCTATCTAATACTTCTTAGATATGTAATTCATAATGTGATGAAATAATTCTTAAAGCTAGAATAGCTGTGTGTTTCTGTGATGCAGATGGTTTAAGCAGCATTGCATGGAGATAACTGCATGATTAAAGAGCCGTTCACCATTGCTCAGCATTGGTGCATGATGCCAACCTCTGAACAAGCACAGAGGACAAAAAGTGAGGGGCTTCATTGGATTGTTTTCACTTATGTGTGTGGTGCGTGATTTTATTTTTTTACCAGATTAAAGGTGTTACAATGGAGTAGATAGGAAAATGTTAAAATGGGGGCAAGCAGTGGGAAGGACAAGGGGAAAGCAATTGAATGTGCAATTGAATGTGCAGGATGGAGGTAGGAAAGAACCATAGGTATCCACTTTTTCAACAGTGTAAAATGAAAATATGTACAGAATATTAGCTGAATTTAGACTGTCATTGCAACAAAAAGAGGTGACAACTCTACATAGCCAATTGGACTGAATCAAGTGTGTCGAGAAGACAACTGTGTTAAGTGGAAAGCTATGTATGGGATGATTTTTTTTTTGTGGGACAGGTGCCAATTTTTTATTTTTTACTTCCTTAAGAGGAATGTTGGGTAAGAGACATAGGTATTTCTTGGTAAGTAAGAAGGGTAGGTGAGGAAGAGGATGCAGACAAACAGAACAAACAAGACAATTCACAGGGATGGTGAGGGACACAACAGGTTGTGGAACACCATGATTGCGGATAGGGAGAGGACATCAGATGTACATGTCCACCAAACATGGGGACAGTGAGAATATAGTCATCACCCACAGAACTATCATCACTGTCCCCTTACTCCACTGGCTGTTGGAGTGCTTGACTTCTTTTTTTATGTACCATAATAAAAAGCATCATCTCCATCCAGTGTAGGCTTGCACATATGGTGCTATGCATGATTCTACACAACAGGCCTGACATCTCCTGGAGAGTTACAAAATATCGACCTCCACCACTACTCCCAGAGTGTATCACTGCTTCAGCTGCTAGTGTATTGCAACCTGATGCGGAGGGCCCAGGTAGTTCAGGGCAGCAGAGGTAGTACTACCAGATTGGGTCCCAGATGAGATGAGCATTGGTGCAGGAGCCATTGGAGTAGGGGCAGACTGAATCATAGTGGTTGAGTGGTTGGCCTACCTCCCTGTGCTGTAAAGCATTTTGTGAGATGTCAGAAACTGATGACAATAAAACATTATGACCACACATATAAAAATAAAAAGAGATAAAAGGGTTGGGGTGGGAGGAAAAGAGATATAATTAGTACTATCATATGCGACATACAATGAATTATTACAAAATAAAGAATTTATCTCTATGTTTAGATTTAAGTATAGCTCTTAACAACTACAAACTATAACTGAGTATTGCTCAAAGTAATCCATATAATGTGTATATATTGCACATATGCTTTATCAAATAATACAGAGTAAGTTAGCGGCAGGACATTTATGCCACTTCTGTTGAAATTATTATATAATGTTTTTAAATGATTTGACTATATATTTGTTACTTGCAGAACTTGAACCCACAATGTCTAATTACAGTATAAGAATTGACTCCTACATTTGGCTTGTGGTACACACTGAAGCATACATGCTTGATTTTGCAGTTAGGATGTGCATGCTTAATTTGTTACAAGTGTATAGAACAGCAATACTTTAGATAAAAGAATAGTTATGTTGTGCTACATACATATCACTTGCTTTCCTCATTCTTTCTAAATGCTCATCATGGGTTTCTCTATTCACTATTATCTTCTGCTTGATTGTGGAATAAAAAGAAGAGAACAAGAGATGGGCATTATGCATACCACTCTTGCCTATATGCAGCTATCTATCTAGTTTAAATTCTCTTTATCTGTATACTTACACAATTGTGGGATGCCAGCAGTCCTAAACTCAGCCTGTTTCTGGTTAAATGTATCCTGCTTGTGCATTTTGAGGTCATTAAAATGGAGCTAGCATTGTTCTCCAGTGCATGGAATGCCAGTCACACTGGAGACAGCCTTGACCAGACTATTCCAAGCCTCAGACTTGTTCTGGGAGCAGATATAGTACCCCTGCAAGCGTCTTCAGTTGATTGCTTTAGACGAAGTCCAATAAAGATGTTGGACTCCTTAACATCCGACCTTTGAGCCCTAAACTGGACACATTTCCTTCTACTGCCAAGTTTGATCAGGAAAAACAGCAATTGTTAACAGTGCTTTCCTGCCAATTAGTTATCACTTTTACTATTAGTGCTCAAATCTGAACAGCCATGCCAGCTGAGTTTGCATGACAGTAATAATCAAAGAGCAACAGTGCCAAATAGAGATGACAGCAGTGTATGTACTAAAAAGAGTAATGTGACAATTGTTATTGGTTTTTGATTTGGATGCTGCTGCACCTGTTACTTGATTTCACTTTACAGACATGTATTGGTGGTATAAAGTCTATGACCTGACACATTTGTTTTGTGTGAATTTACACACTGATTTGTACAATGTGGGATTCAAACCTATGCATTATAGGCAAAACATAGTCTTCCACATTGATGATTTTTCATCCTTGCCACAGAAGAAGTGCTTGCTGAGCTTATCATTAATTACATATAAGTACACATGACAGAGTGAGGGGTTAACAATGTATGTATGTGACCAGTTTATACACTCATGTGTGTATGAGTATCATTGATGTCTGAGGGCCATCCATGGCCAGAGAAGACAATTATAATTACAGAAACATAATTTTCAGTATACCATCTGTCACACATACAAGTCATATGAGCTCCACTACTATACATATTCATTTCTGTTTATAATTATGTTCATTTTTTGTATTTTTTTTAACTGTGGCATTTGAGTGGATAACCATTAATAAAATTGGGAGTGTGCCAGATTAGAACATAGGATTATCTGCATTATAGTCCAACACTTACACCTGCTGCCATAAAACAAGTTAAGAAAATGCTGTATATTTTCATATGCATTGTTAATTGTTGTATGTGTGCTGACTGCTATGCAACACTGCTTAGCAAGTTTGCATGGTGGCAAAACATACAGGATGCAATGTATCCATTTTTAAATTGTCTGTCTGCTTCCTGTCTGGAGGTGTTCTGGGCTTGCACATGTTGTGGAAGATTGCTGACCATAGGGGAATGCTGCTTAGTGGTTTTGCTCAATGGGAGGCATAAAATGTAACAATATATCCTTTTTTTGAAATTGATTGCTGTCTTCTTCCTGTCTGAAGGTATTCTGTCTGCTTCTTGTGTGGGCTATTAGACCATGTTTTTGTGAAGGTAATCGACACACAGATGTTATAGGCAAAGCTCACGTTGTTTTTACCTTCTAAGCAGTGTTTATTCGGCATCATCCTTAGAAGACAAATGTGAGATTTGAATCATGATCTACAGATTACGCACTGTGTGGTTCATCATGTTTATCAGGTGTGCTACACACACACTTGAGTCACAGCTGTGATTTATGCAGTCTTTATCACAGAAGTAAATTAACATTAAATTGAATGCATTTGTCTATTTCACAGTGTTTGAGCTAAGCCGCACACCACACAAATATTATTATTATCAATATTGGAAACGTAGGGGGGTGAGACACTTGATCAGGATATTGTGGTTACTGCCACTTCATTCCTTGTTGATTCTGGCCATAGCCAAAGTGTGGGTGAGGTGCCATGCAGGATGTCTGTTAGGGGTGCTTGGAGAAGGCCTGCTATCCAACCTCCACCTGATCTTGCTGTGTCTTTCCATGCCACTTGATGTATGTTTAGGGTCATCATGGAAGTGCAGCCACATTCCAACAGGGCCTCTAAGGAAATGCTTAGGGATGTAGATGTGGCACAGGTTGACATTTGTGACTACCTTCAATGTGCTGCTGATTCAAAGGTTTGGATGAATGCCACATCAGAATGGGTGGTGTCTGTGATGGAACATATGCTGGAAGGGGGACAGCATCCATGTGGATTTAGGTCAGCCATATCTGATGTTAGCTGATGTGGCCATGCCTTACCCATACTAGCAATACTGCCGCTGCTGCATCAGTGGTTGAGGTGTCCACAGCCAGACATGTTAGGCCATGCTGTCATGGTCCTGGGCATGCTTATGAGGAGAGCTCATTCAGCAGATATCAGTCATGTTCAGGTAACAGCAGTGCATCTGACCATGGGGAATGGAAGTGCCACTGTAACTCCTGGCAGAGCCAGTGCTTGCAGTCAGGGATGACAACTATAAACTGTCACCTCTACCATGCATGCCTCACACCTGTCTGACTTACCAGGATGTAGAGTTAGCACAGAGCTTGGCTGTGTTCTTGCAGGCACTCACACATCAATTTCGCCTGGAGTACCCATAAAGACACATATACATAACAGTTACATGGGTTAGCTGTGAGTCTTACAGCTTATTCTGTCTCAGTGACCATTTGATACTTTATTCAAATGTCTGCCTGCTTCCCTTTCTTACTCGCACACACTCACACTAGCTTTTTTTGTCAGCCTAGACCTCATGCCCCCCCTCCACAACACCCTCTGAAAATGATAACTGTACCATATCCCTGTTTTCTATCTTTTGGATTCAGGGATGCATAACTGTTGTCTAATGCTCATGGTACATAGCTGAATTAGTGCTTAGTATATATGTGTTTGTGATGCTGTTTTGCAAATTGTACTGCTTTCTTAGACCAACATAGCTGGACCAAGCCATAAGTAAAAGAAGGACAAAGGCCTAACAATAGGGAGACTTTTTAAATATTTTGGTCTTAGAAACATAGACAGTGGATAGAATAACAGGTTATGTTTATGATTTTTCTGAGGGATATGAAATCTAAAACTGAAATGTGTGTCATTATTTTCTAAATTCACTATTTAGTGATTTGCCAGTACAAAAGTATGAGGCCAAACTCTGGACATTCTGTGAAAATCTATACTTTTGATATGAATTTGTGAATCTTTGATGTATGAGCCCTATTTCTTAATATAGTACATATGTATTCACATAAGTCACTGCTGTCACATCTTGATATTATTGCTGTAAAAATCATCCACCTTATACTTACATTAACAAGTAACAGTGTGCAAGGAAATGCAATTAATTTGTATTCATACACATGTATTTTTCTATTCAAGGTTCAATTCTTGCCTTGCAAATTTGACAGTTGCAAGAGTTTTAGTTTGGGGCTGACTCTGTCTGATGCTACCAGTACACAGCCATTACATGGGTAAATAAAGATTGTGAGCATTGCCTGGCATCAATATCTCTGTATGCATGTGCATAGGATGAAGGGTTTAGCCCCTTAAGCTGTGAGCCTGTGTGTTATCCATTGCCTCTTGGCTACTGTGAAGGCATATTGTGCACACCTATGTCTGCTTACATCCACAGTAGCTGCAGATTCCCCCTCAGGCTCCTCCTCCTGCATGTGGCTGTGGTGACCTTGTCAGTAGTGGCAGGAGGTGTGGCCTTTTCTCTTGGTCTTCCTGCTGAAGATGTTTTCTCAGGATAATGATATTTCTTGTTTGATCATGTGCCTCATTATAGCATTGTTCAGTTGGAGTGTGTGCATTTCTGATAGGCATAATCAGTCACGGTTCAAGTGCATAACCTGCATCGCCCAGTAAATGACCCTGTGGGATATCCCACTTAGAAAACATCTGTTAGAGTTGAGAGTTGTGCCAGATATTTGAATTGTGGTAACTGCCTGTTTTGTCAGTACACACATTCAGGGTGATTCCCTTAGTGTTACACATGACCTGGAAGTTAATGGAGTGGAAGCTCTTTTTGTTTATGTACATCCTTCTCTGTTCCCCTGGTGGTGCTTTGATTTCTATATGTGTACAATTTATGGCACCCAAAAATTCAGGGTAGTCTGCTACAGGGTAGAACTCCTGCATTGTTGTGGGTCTGTTCTCAGGTGTACAGGGAAAACATATGTAGTCTGTGGCATGTTTTAGCATAGCATTCAGGAACTGATGTAGGATCCTGGATGTTGATGCTTTTGATACCCCCAGCATGTCCCCTGCTGATCTCTGGAAGGTTCCTGTAGGTAATATTCTAAGTGTTACACATACCTTAGTCTCTACTGGTATTGGTTCCCCTTGATTTGCTTTTGTTCTCAGTTGAGGATGACAGAGGTTGTACAGTTCCTGTAGTGGGTCTCTATCCACCCAGTAGCAGTCTACAATTTCCATCTCATGCAGATGGTGAAAAGATAAATGGTGTCTAAACACCCTTCTCCTTCTTAGCCATGGTCTATCAGCAACAGTAGCAGTAGCAGGGCCTGCAACACATACCCATGAATAAGAGTAACAGCAGCTCCTAACATTTTTTCTGTGCAGACTAGTTTCTGTGGCTGCATTCCAATAAGTTTTGGAATTCACAGGGAGGCTCTACACATCATGTAGAGCCTCTTACTAAATACAAAATGGTGTGCTATGGGTGACACGCACACAGTTTTAGTGAACTGTGTTGACTTTATCGAATCTGCAACCTGGACTATTTGTGCTATGGATCTCTCAGCTTGCATAAGGATTTGGGGCAACTTTTTTTCATTTACTTTGTGCTATTAAACTTACAGTTGATGTATTTATCCTTTCTATATTCTGCCCCTCTTTACAGTTGTACTGTAACTAAGCTTACAGTTAGTGGATTTGCAATTTTATATAATTGCTCCTATTTATAACTACAGTTCTTAATTCCTCCTCAGTATCCTGTCAAACTCACTGTATAACCAGCTGAGATAATTATTTTCTAACTTTATTGGTATAAAACTACAATATGACAATGAATTTAGTGGGTTCAGATTTATATGCATCATTTCAAATTCAGTACTTTAAAACTCATTACAGCCCATTTATATGTAATTAACTATGTTTGTAAATTGTCTTATGTCTCTGCTCTGATATTTCTGATTTTACTCTTTTCAAGGGTAACTGGTTAGGGTTATACTCTAAATTCTCCTTTTATCTATTAATTCATGGCTGTGTATAGGTTTCTATGGAACCACTTCTCACTCAACATTTTGGATAGCTAATCTTTGCCTTTCCTGTGAAGAACATGCCCTAGCTCTAACTACTGAAACTTGTTATTCTAATTATATGTTAGTTATGCTAATTATATGTAGAAGTCATTGTGATGCAGATTCAATACAGCCTACATGGTCTGCTAAACCATGTTTGTGGTGCAATGTGCACACAGTAGCACACTATTTTGTATTCAGTAAGCAAATCTACATGGTGTGTAGATCCACGCAAATATGGTAAACTTCTTGGGATACATATTACAGCATATGCAGTTTAATCAACCAATCCAAGATGGAGAAGCTATTCAACAAGCTATAAAGCAATGGTGGAGACTCACTGATGGTTTTCCCTCCAAATTCCAAAACCTATTTAAATAAGCCACGAAAGTACTGTGCATGGAAATACTGATAGGGGCTGCAGTTGTTGTTATACATATGCATGTGCAACAGGAACAAGTCTGTGCTGCTGCTGCTCTTGCAAATAGACCCCAGCCAAGAAGGAAAAGGATGTTTAGACCCCTGTTAATATACTACTGTCTGCATGATATGGACATCGTAGAGTGTTACAGGGTGGATAGAGACACACTACAGGAGCTCTGAAACCTCTGTCATCCACAATTGAGAATAAGGGCAAACTGAATGGAGCCAATACCTGTGGAAACTAACAATGTTTTAGCTACAGGAAACTTTTAGAGGCCAACAAGGCATATGCTGGAGACATGACAGGCATCAGCATTTAGGCTCCTACATCAGTTTCTGAATACTATGCTACAACATGCCACTGATTACATACAATTGTCCCCATACACACATAAAAATACCAGGATGACTACACAACTGCAACAGCAAAGCTGTTGAAACCCAACTGGTGACATAGAAACATACCAGTAGTACTTGGAACCCCCCACCCCGAAAAGACAGGAAAATGACAGTTTGTAGAATCCAAGCAATAACACATAATTCACCTATTATGAATGCTTTCCACACAATTTTCACAAAATGTGTACACATGTACAACAGAAAAGTAAATTGTATATGATTGCTAGGCACCTCTCACTTTGCCCAGCACTCTCTTGCTGATATCTATGGGTAATCATGGAAATATCATGCCTCTATGTCTTTGACCATATAGTACTTTACATTGCAATGGAATAAAATAGAAAAGGCTGTAAGGTAGCCAGTTTAACAATAACACTTGCAATGACAGTTAATAAGGCTGTGTATCTGTGAAAGTCAATGCATGGCAAAAATGCCTGTGCCAAAAGTTAAGTATAAGAAGTGCATACTAATAACAGTTTATTCCCCTAATGCATATAAACAATAATTCTCTTCATAACATATGAACAAATCTAGCATATACCTGAAAATACAAGTATACTTTAACAACATCAGCAGCCTTCTGTGCAGATAAATATAAGGAAATGTCAGTCCTCTGTATTGTACAAATACACAAGTTGTCTCACCTTCAAGTTCCCTTGCTACACGGTTACCTTGTTCTGCTATAGACTCATGCCTCTGAGCACAGTGAATATGCAAATTAAGTGTGAATCACTTAAAATTGCTGAATCCCAAACATTTGCCTTCATGTATCTGATCTAAACAAACCCCAGGATTTAATAAACTCCACGTCGACACCATGTAGAGCCTACATGGAATGTATCTATGTACAAGGCCAAGGTTCACCCTTGGAAGCGTCCCTGCATATTAACGATGGCATACTACATAGGGAGAGTATAGAAACAGGAATATTGAATCATCCAGGTATGAACAGAAAATATTATTTTAAGGCCTTAGCTAATTGCTCCACATGTAACCTTATTTATTTGGTACAGTATGCAGAATGCAAAATGTATATTGGTAAGACCAATTGTTGTTTATTTGATAGGATAGGAGAACATGTTAGAGACATTTGGATTTTAAATGATAATAATAGTTTAGCTAAACACATTTTAGATTAACATATTATTCATAAATTTAGGTTCAAGGTAATTGAAACAATAACTGATGATGGTAGGTTGGGAGACTTAGTGAATAAAACAGAGAGTAGGAAACTTTTTTGGATTTTGCAGTTGCAGGCAGATAAGCACTTTGGTCTAAATGATAAGGTCTCTTTAAAGCTGAAATTGAAACAGAGGGGTTTATTTAAATTATTGATGTTTTAATTGCATTAAGTATTTTGAGTATGTGACTTTTAATTCTATGCTTATTGGCTGTTTTATATTGATTATTGTATATATTATGTCTGTATTTGTTCATTTTTAATGGTCCGATGAAGCAGTATCTCACTGCGAAAGTGCTTACCTGTATTTTTATTAAAGTCTTGTACATTTACACTGTTTTTCTTCTTGTTTTGTTTGAACACTGTTTTTGGAATTTTACTCTGTTTATAGCTTGCTTGGGGTTTTGCTGTTATTTGTAGTTGTTACAGGACTTTGTATTTTGTCTTTTGCATTTTCCTTTTTGACAGTTACTATTGATGACTGACAAGGTTACCAAATTCAAGAAGTGCAGTACCTGTGAGCACAAAATCCACACTCATGATCTTCACTCACTCTGTGTGTACTGCTTAGGCATGGTCCACTAAGAAGCAATGTATGCCTTGTAACCGAGTTGAATTCGAGATGGAGATGTTCTTTCTTTGTTCTGCTCAGGTCAAGGAGGTGCACCTTTAGCACTGATCTTGTCTTTGGCTTTTGAGGCTTTTGAGAGTGTGCTCTCCCAGTTCAGAGAGGAAGCGTCTTGTACCCACTTGGTGCCAATGTGACCTCCCCTTGGATCCTATTGTTATTTCCAGTCTCCTGGTTGACAGGGACAGTCATCCTCTCTGAGCCTTGAGGGTTCTCCCTTGGTGAGTTTTCTCTCCAATTCCAATCCTTCTCCAGAATGAGGAAGGCCATATAAAATGGTCCTGCAAGAGGAGGCATCTTGACTCATCTCCAGAGTCTGTCACTGAAGATACCAATTTTGAGGAAAGGGAGGGATCCCCCAGATCTCCTCTGGAAGACATCTCCTTTGGAGATATTCTCTAATTAAAGAAGCAGAGAGGAGATTGGTCCACTGAAGCCCCCTCCTAGGAAGTTGGTATTCCTCGAGCCTTTTGGGCTGGCTCATCTACCTCCTGGGTGATCTTGCCTGTTGATGAGCTAATAGACTTGGCCTCTCAGTGGGCCTAGAAGGAACCCAATGTGGTTTAGCTTATTCTATGGAAAATGGGTAAAATATTGGTTGCCACTAACAACAAGTCCCATCGGCCAATGGTCACCCAGAAGATGCCATGGTGGTTGCAGCAGCCACCAAAAAGGGCAAGTTGTTCACTCCCCTACAGGGAGTCAAGTGCACTGAATAAAAATGGGAAATGGACTTATGCTTCAGCAACATTTGCACTTTGCATGCCGAACTACTTGATCCATATGACTCATTTGCATATGGATCTGACTAAAGAGCCGTCAAAATCCCTCTCAAGTAATCTGTCTGCTAAAATATAAAAATCTGGGGAGTCACAGTTATCTACCTGCAGGCTATGTCCAATGAGTCTATGCATCTGCTCTCACATTCTGCTGATGGTACAGTGAGGGAAGCAAACACTGGCATTGGTACTTATTGACATGTCTGGATGCATCACTGTGATTTTATGGAAAGCTTCAAGATATACTTCATTAAAACTCCTTTTGATGATTTGACACTCTTTAGACTTAAAGTAAAAGACACACTTACCAGAAGTGAAGAGGAAGACAAGCTCTTGTCTGCCATAGAAATACACTTTTCCACACCTCCCTCAAAGGACTTTCTCCCTGAAACCAAAATGGTCAAAAAAGCTGTGGTTTCAAAAGTCCAAACATTTTGCCCAGGATAATTCTGCTGACAGACCCTCAGGGGCAGATGGGGGAAATAACTTAAATGGACATCACCACAGAAGCACAGTCAGACTCCTGAATCAAGGATTTCAAAGTCCTTTTACTTAGAAGTCCTTTCAGTGCTACTGAAAGTCTGCCTGACTGACACACTCTGGATGTAGTTTAGGGGGTGCTTATCCCTGCACCATCATGCCCAGCTATCCATCACTCAAGATTTATGGGCACTGAAGATAATCACCACAGGTCATATTATTATTTTTGCTTTTCTTGCAAAAAATAAAAATAAAAAGAGAACCCTGAATATTCTATCCAGTCAGAGGGAATTGGCATCAACAGAAGTAGCAGAACTGTTAGAAAAACAAGTCTTCCAGGAGGTCTCACCAAAAGAAAGGGTATCCAGAGATTATATTTGCTTCATTTTAGTTTAAAAAAAGACTAGGGACCTCAGACCCATTCTGGACCTAGGTCACCTCAACCAATTTGTGAAACAAAGCTTCAGATGGCCATGTTTCAGTCAGTTTTACCTCTTCTATGGGAGGAAAACTGGAAGTGCTTAATAGATCTGGACAACTACTAGTATATTAAGGTTGCAACATCATGCAGGAGATATCTCTGCTTCTGTCTAGGAGCTAGTCATTTCAAAGTCAAGGTACTGCCTATTTCTCTCCCCACAGCTCCCAAGGTGTTCACCAAATGCATGGCAGTCAACACAGTTTAGCTAAGACTGCAGGAGTTTCAGGTGTTCCCCTACTTAGAAGACTGGCTTCTCGCCATGTCCACCAGGGATCTATTTATTCAGTGCAGCAACTTCTTGCACTAGTTATCCCCTTACTTGGGAATCATGATCAGTCTGGCCAAAAGCCACTTTACACCACTGCAGATAATAGAGTCCATAGGGTGCCACTCAGACTCGGTTTCAGAAATTGCCAGACTTCTAGAATCGAAAATCCTAGCCCTGCATCAAGTAGTTTCTGAGGTACTCACCTTCTAGCAAGACTAATACAATGGTTTCTGGAGGCAATGGCTGCATTTATTACATTAACACCTCAGACAAGATTTTACTTGAGAGTTCTACAGTGGACACTATCTGTACATGGTCATTGTTGCTTCAACCCCTTCATTCCTCAGTTCATTTCATATCAATTTGCAGGAGCCATATTCACTGGTGGTTGACATCCTTATTAGTCATATGAGGTCAATCTTTCACCCTCCCACCCTGGTAGCCACTTTGACGATGGATGCCTCCATTCTTGGGAGGAGTGGCATTACAAAGGGAAGATGGTTTAAGGCACTTAGTTGATGACAGAGACCAGACGTCACAGCAACGTCTTGGAGATCGAGTGGTTCTCTTATCACTGCAGTTATTTCAAGATTCCCTCACTAAGTGTGTGATATCCTTCCAGGCAGGCAACATGGCAGTTATCTGGTATATCAACAAGCAAGAGGGAACCCATTCATACCTGGCATACCAAGAAGCAATGAGAGTGGGGCAGTGGACAATGTTTTCCCACCACTTACTGGTGGCAATACACACATCCCAGGGACTTCCAAAGTTCTGTCAGACAAACTGAGAAGGTCTGTTCTACTGCCTCATGAGTGGTCCCTCAGTCAGTTAGTGGCAGTGATGATTTTCACTCACTGCAGCCAGACTTACTCCAGTCTCTTCACCTTCCATCTGAACAACAAATACAACAGCTACTTTGCCCTTATTCTCCCAGAGGGGCAGTCACAGAGGAATGTTGTGGTTCACAATTGTCCCCCAAGTCTCCTATATGCCTTTTCTCCTTTTCCCCTGAAAATCAAGTTTCTTCAGGAAGCCATGAGGTGCAAGGCAATGGTAATTCTCATTGTGCCCTTTTGGTCCTGACGAGTTTGGTTCCCCTTCCTCTGGCCTCATCTGAAACACCCTCCATGGGTGCTAATGGGTGCTGAGCCTCAGGAAGACATAAAAACTCTGAAACTGACTGCATGATTCCTGTTTTAATGGTGACCAAAATTCCAGCTTATCTACTGCAGTTATACATATTATGTTTTATTCACAAAAACCTAACTCTAGGAAGGCTTACCTTAGCAAACAGAAAAGATTTATGATATGGGATATTTCAAAAAGTTTGGACCCTGTTTCAGCTCCAGTACCATCATTTTTAAATTTCTTAGTGGGCTTGTTTTAGAAAGTTTCTTGACCATCAAAGTACAGTTAGAAACCATATCCACTTTTCAAATTGGACAAAAACAAACTTTCATTGCCTTCTTGAAGATCTCCAATGCTTTTTTTAAAGGGAACTTTCCTTCTCAGACCTCAAATCAGGGATTCAGTTCATCCATGGTATCAGGGATTCAGTTCCTCTGTGATGCTTCAAGCTTTAACTAGGTTCTCTTTTGAACCATCACCCTCATCAGAACAAAAATTCCTACTAGGCAGACCATTTTTCTAGTAGCAGTTATCTCAGCTAGAAAGATCTCTGAGTTACAAGTATTGTCTTGCAG
Source organism: Protopterus annectens (assembly GCF_019279795.1). NCBI lineage: Eukaryota > Metazoa > Chordata > Ceratodontiformes > Protopteridae > Protopterus > Protopterus annectens. Next base: position 813,259,239 of record NC_056733.1, read on the forward strand.
ACCTCCCTTCCTCTTTTTTCATTAGGACAGAATATCTTTGCAAACCAATTCTACATTTTTCGTAAAGTAGCCTCTGAAAAAGACCAAATAGCCACTGCTTACTTTGCGAGAGTACCCATAGATCTTTGCTGTGGCTATTTGGTCTACCATTCATACTTTTGTGCTGCATTATAAACTAGAAGCACAGTATAGGTCTTGTGCATCTATTAGCTCCACCATACTTCAGAATATCCTTCCATGAGACCTCCTGGGGCTCTGTGGTAGCTTGGGAATCTGTCTCATCTGCTGAGCTGGACAGAAAAGACAACATCAGATATGAAATTTAAGTACTTTCCATGAAGCTAGCTAGATCTATGTTGTCATGTTCCATCTCCTGTCCCCATCTTAAGCTGTCATTTAGTGGTCCTTGACCAATCAATTGGACCTGGCCAGAGCCTTGTCTTGTTGGCAGCCTGGAGCCGTTCATCCTGTTTTACAGTCTGTTGCATAGGTTGTATCCATCAGGGGAAGTACTACATACAAATAAGCAAACACAGAACAAGGCAACACAGATCTTTCATTATGGTAAGTATATAACATTCATTTTCTTCCTGGTATTCCAAATATCAACTCACACTCAACCATACACATAAATAAAATGGGGTAAAAAATCTCAAAAGTCAGCCATTTTCATACCTGCTATATCTTGTAAAATTGTATATAATCACAGATATGTTGTTTCATCTAAAGAATCTTTTGAGACATCTTTTTTAAATGCCTGCTTATGTAGGTAACATGCAAGTAATTCATCTATATCCCTGTTGCAACTATAAACAGGAATTTTATTTGTGTGTGAATTCTGCAAGTAGAAATATAGAAATCCATTAATCAAAGTAATCTGTGAAGTTTAGTCATTATCTTGTAACTTTAGCTGTCATTTTAATAATCATTTTCCTCAAATGTTCCATAGGTGCATCTGTTCTTACTTTTGAAATGCAAGTTGTTGTGATTTTGTAGTTTGAAAAAAAAATGTTTGCATTTGCTTTGCAGAATTTACTTTTCCCTGTCATATTCTTTACTTATTTTCAGAATTCATGGTTAAGTTGCGTTCAAGTACAAAACGAGGCAATCTCTTCCTATGCTGGAACCATGGTGAGTACAAAGCTCAAAAATGACAGCAGTGATTTCCCAAGCAGTGAAGCATGTGCAAGCCATGAAGCGTGAGACCATGGCAGAAGACAAGTCTGAGTGCGTAACATGAACGGTAGATGCCACTTACTGACACGAGAGTCAGGGTGATGGCCTTAACAGCTACTGCATTTTTTCACATATTTCTGTCAAACGCTGCCTCTGGGAAATCACATCTAGAACACAGTTCATGCTTTTTTTTCCAAGTAAGAAGTTCTTAACCCTTGACCAGAAGTGAGGAGGACAATAGAGTATCTTAAGACATCTGACAGAGATCTACAAAGATGCAGTACATTTTGCTCTGTGCACATATCTAACAGAAAAATCAAAAGTGATGTTAATTTTTGCACAACTATGCTTGTATATGACAGAAGTATGATAACATATCTTATTTATCTAAATTACAAAGTTCTGATAAAACACTAACAGATGCAAATGCACCATTCTGAAGACAAAAGATAGAAAGACATCCATCATTCAAACAACAGAGAAGCGAGATCAATAAAACTGAAAAAGATGTTATCAAGATCATGCTGTATAATCCACAAAATATTGTCAAAATGAAACAAGTCAATGTTACACCAAAAAAAAAAAAAAAATCATAAATGCAGTCACTCTGTAATCAGCATATGCAGGGCCTTATTTCTGAAATGTGGCATATACAGTAATTAAGAGCTCTCCTACACTGAGGTGTCTGCTTTGCAGAATGTATGTGCATGTATGTGAATACGTATGTGTGTGTGTGTGTGTGTGTGTGTGTGTGTGTGTGTGTGTGTGTGTGTGTGTGTGTGTGTGTGTGTGTGTGTGTGTGTGTGCATGCGTGTGTATGCGCATGTATGTGTATGCATGCATGCGCGCGTGTGTGTGTGTGTGTGCGTGTGTATGTGTGTGTGTGTGTGTGTGTGTGTGTGTGTGTGTGTGTGTGTGTGTGTGTGTGTGTGTGTGTGTGTGTGTGTGTGTTCGTGTGTTTATTTGTATTCATGCATCTTTCAAAGGTTAAGGAAAGTGTCCTAAATGAATTTATATATGGAAGACTTTGTTTATAAAGTGAATGCTAGCATGCCGTAAATTAAAATAATATGCTATTCCCATGTTATCACATATAGATTGAGCTTAAAATAATTCAGGCAAAACCCTAGAAGTCAGTAGATTCACTCTAACCTATAGATGTGCTTTTTTATTTTGAGTCTGAATTTCATTAGTGTTTGAAGATTTTTGTTTTCTAATCAAATTGCTGTTAACATACCCTGACTTATGGCGTGCAGTCATAAACCGTAGCTTTGTTATTTTTCCAGTTTATGAAACCTCTACCCTAATATTTAGTAGTCCTTTTATTTCTACCACTCTGTGTCTATGAAGCATGCACACTAGTATATCAAACTATCATCTTCATATTATACAAAACAGTCATTAATGTCCTTAGTATCCCACAATGCTCCTGTTTCTACCATGTCTCTGGAATGCAGTGCTATTTCTTGGTATCAAGTCCAATGACTTATTATCTGATACTTCTACAGTCTAGAGTACTTAATGTACAATGGGTTGAATATTTTTAGCTTTATAGTTATTGGCTGTTAGGACATCTGATACCTAAAATGATGTGCTTTTACTAATGACAGGTTTCTTCTAACTTCTTACCATCTCTTCCAAGGATTACTGGTGTCAGATAAAATAAGAAGAGATATACTCTGGTAGGCAGGCATGATATGGCACCTGTAGGAGAACTCCATTACTGTAGATTAAAAAAAAAATCCCTCTGACAGTCCATTCTTCCATCTTTTCAAAAAAAAATCATCACAGAGAATGTTGATTCTAAATGTATAAACACTCCTTCAGATTCTCATCAGTTTAATCCAAAAGGAAACGGAGATGCCTGATGGAAGTCTGTAGATCACCAAAAATAATGAATTTTGTGCATGAAAAAAATCAGGAAAAAGTAGGCAAGGGTACAGGTTGTATAGCTCTGTCCAGTTGTAGCAGTCATATGAATGATGCCTACTCCCTTACTTCAGCATGCCAGTGATCACTACTTCTCAACTGCTTGTCAGCTGTCTTAAATCTTAGAGGGGCTTCTGTGGAGACTTTCTGGTGGTACAAACCAGCATATTTCATTAGTTTCAGTTTAAAGAAATGCATCTTAAAAAAACACTGACAATAAGCAGATCCCAAAACACCCTGATAATGGCCTAATCTGGATTTAAGGGCAAGTTTGAACCCTGCATTATTAAAAAAAATGTTTACTAGAGAATTGTGATCAGTAGTGAAAGTGAGTACTTTATCCAAAGATCAAAAGGCAGGTGCTAAAGTTTTCACACAGCTAAATATTTCTCAAAATATTTGCTTGGTTATAAAATAAATGTATACTGAATTCATGGATCTGGCTATATATGCCACCCTTTTTGGCCTCCATGAAGCATATCATAAGTTGGCACTAATGGCTTTTTCCAAGATCTCAAATACTCCTGAACCATCTCAGATGAAATACAATACTTTACTTGTACTCTAAGAGAAGACTGAGGCATTTCAGTGGAACATCATTCTCATAGTTGTAGGTAATTTTCAGTTTTATGTCTGTGGGTGGGTGCCGCGATATTTCTAAGCTTACAAAAATTGCTTCTAGTGTCACCACTGGAGCTATCATCCTGTATTCAGGACCAACTTTCTCCACCTAGCATAAGCAAGAAAGTAAAAATGCTACTATATTTCCTTCCTCCTCCAGCTAGCTTCTCTTTGAGCTACATGCTTGCTAGGTGAAGTCATTTCACCTCAGTTGCAATCAGGACTCCATTACTCTGCACCATGGAGCCTGTAGCTCAATATGTTTCATAATTTGCATCTACTAAATGTATAAAGCATAGCCTTGCTTTGTGGAACAAATAATTACGTAACCATGAATTGAATTGTCTTTAGTAACTGTGGCATTTGCTGTGGATCTTTGGCCAACCCAAAGGAACATCTGTTATTCACTAGCTCTATCAAGGACATCTTATTGTCCTGAAATTTGATAATTGTGACTCTGCAGTTTGCCATTTTCAAGATACTTCTCACTTCTTTTGCAGCTGTTGGAGATGCTCTTTCTTTGTCTTCTTTAATATTTATATGATCAGCTTACAGAAATTTATTGGAGAATATAAACCTGCAGAAGCTGAGCACATTCTTGTCAAAAGTGCACTTTTTGCTTCAAATTAATCCTATTTTCTCCACTCTGCCTAATGACTACCACATTGATTTTACTATGCTGTTTTTCATGTTCCCATAAACATTACTTTGCTACTAGATTCTGCAGTATATTTGCTTCTCAGAATTACTTGTTGGTTAATAAGATAAAATATTTAACCAGGTGAACTAACTCTGAATATAAGAATTATAAATATATATACGTATATATAAATAGGACCTGCTGGAGAGATAGGCATGTATCCCAAAGACTACCCCGTCTATGGAACAGGCTCCCCATCCATGTGAAGCAGAGTTACTTCATAACCCAATTCAAGTTCAGTTTGGACAATTGGATGGGAAACCGGAAATTCATCCCTGGTGTAGCAAAAATGATTCATCTCACAGGCCCATGTTACACTTATCAATGGTATCAGAACTTGTCAGAGATTTGGGATGCATGGCTAGGCTTAAAAAGGCCCTTGTGGTTGTTAGCCTAGTAAACACCTATGAACCTATGTACTTTATTTGCCCAAGAGTAGGTGGTAATGGCTGCTGCAATCTCAGTTAATATTTTATCTGGTTATATCCTGACCTAAGCTCTAAGAATATTGTTCACCAATCAGTTCACTGATTATTTTATCATCTGTTGGTTTTAGCAATATTTCTGTCATAACAGTTTTGTTCACATATATCCTGCATTTTGAGTGATATTTATCTTTTGAGTGTTGTCATTCTATGTCAAATCCATGGAGTAGTTATTCATACTCTGTTATGTTTATCACTAAAAGTTTATGCATTTCTTTTTCTACATTGACAGCAGGGTAGAAAAGTGTACTTCTGCCCAGCTGTACTTATAATGGTCAACTTATTACCTGCATGTAGTTTTATTTGGTAAACATTATGTTTGCCAGCTCCCTCAAATATGTCTTCATATTCTTCTGACGACTTGTATAGTCCCCAATGCTCTTTGAGCATGTAGAAACCTCCAAAACCTAGATGTGCTACATCTTAATAAATTGGAAGCTTTGTCCTGTAGTACACTATAAGATAAAGGACATTGTTGTGGACTCTGATTTTGTTTTCATAAACTATCCACTGAAAGGTTGTGGCTTCTTGAGTTATATGCAAACATTTTGTTACTTGTCTTGTATAACATTGGTTAAAGATTTAGCTTAACAGCGATTTCTGAAATAAATTAACTGATACTTCTGAGTCATCTAACATTTTTATATTATTTTTTTGAATCTTTACTTTTAATTTTTGATTTAGTCATCTTGCTATCCTACTGTATATGTACATGTGTTCTGTTCTTTGTAAATCTCTTTATCTGCCTGATTTGCACATTTTTTGTGCATGCATACTCATTCTATATCATAGATTCTTTGTATTCCTCGTACCTGCTTTCTCTATACTGTGTCCTGCTATTTGATGGTTTTGTCCTATACCTCCTGGCAAAATGCGTACATCCTGCCCTTATTTTCTTATAAGCTGAAAATTGGTCCCTGTGATGGTACTGAGCATCATAGTCCTTGAACTTCCTATTCTATTATAAACTTTGGTATTATGGGCTACACTCACATTTTTCGTTGCCTCTGACTCTTCTACTAACTTCTTTTGTGAATTCCATTTTACATGTGGTCTGTATTATATTCATTTCCATTTTCTTAACTTCCATGTCAGATTGGTTTAAGGATCTTGCGAAGTTTAATAATTGTCAGGTTTGAGTTCAGGTGCTTTGTGATGGCTCCATGGCATAGAGGCTCAAAGCACTGACTATCACTCAAATGACTTAGTTTCAGATGTTATCTTGGTCAATGGGGAGCCAGCAAGAAGAAGTAGAAGTGACCAACTACTGCTAATTCATCCTTCTTTGCAGAAGGTAATGGAGGTTCAAGCAACCTTATCAAGGACTTGGGATTGCTGTATCAGCATGCAAGGTCATTGTATATGCTTGGTGCACATTAAGCAGTCTATGAAACTGTAAGAAGAAGCAGAAGCAGTTAGTTTATGCATGGAGGTATGCATGCACCATTGGGCCAGTACTGTACACCCCCACTCAGCAGTATGCATGCTAGATCTGAAAGAGGAGGAGTTATGGTACTTGAGTAAATATCCTTTTCCTTCTTGTGGCATAGCATAGCAGTCAAAAAGTCTTTCTGCCTGAGGGCAATTAATATGTGACCTAAAATTAATGTGGCTTGTGTCAGGGGATTAAAGTCCGACCCTCAAGTTACTGGGATGAGGGTTGTTCTGCCATAGGGCCACAGGGGATAGGACTGAACTCCATTTGTGGTTGCCTGGATGATGACCCCTTTAAGTATCTCTAGTGTGAGATCAGGATATATTAAGTGGTCTGATGGCTGGCAGAACAAAGTAGAAAATAACTCATAAAAAATATGTGATGATGTTCTGTTTATGGCTTTTCTCCTAACTCCAATTGAAATGTATAACTGAACTATCTGTGTCTTAGTTTCTTTGGCAATGTAAGTGAATTCACATTTTGTGGCTAGCTGCCTTAATTTTGTATATAATGCATTAATATATCCATGGTACTCTTTTACTTCACATCTTAACTTAATGTTTTCAAACTGAGCATTGCCCTTTGTTTCAAAAGTTCTGGTAAGTTGTTTGAAAATTATTTTCTGCTAATGCCACAGACTCCTATGTGTAATATGCTTTTTGTCCTGCCATCACCAACAAAAGTGCATTTAACACTGTATCAGTAGTATATTTAATGCAGTTACATATATTTCTATCTCAGAGCTTTCTGAGCATCAGACTCCAGGTCCGCATACCTCTCAACTGTAAAGATTTTCACAGAATGTCCAGATTTCTGTCTCATATTTTTGGTGTGTTCCTCCAAAAATTTGTACTTTTCTAGCAAATAGCTGAGGATTGAAATCATTAAATAATAACAAACATTTGAGTTTAAGACTTTAAATCTTTCAAAAAAGTCATGCTAATGCAAAACCTATTATTCTATTAACTTTCTAAGTTTGTAAGAGCAATATTTAAAATCTGTCCCCATTTGTCCCCCCATCATTTTAGGCTTTGTTCAGATTTTTTGCTCTAAGAGGTTGAAATGTAGTCCCCAGTCCTTGAGCTGTCTGCCTGCTTTTCTCCCCAGGCCTCGGATGAAAATGGACTTCTACCCAGTCGTACTTTCCCAGTAATCAAATGTCAATAAATAATACATAAATAAACAAATAAGTAAGTAAATAAATAAATCAATAATTCTTCAGACTAGTGACCCAGCTGGGAATTAAAGTGGTGTTATTGGTTATGTCTTTGTCATGTTGCAGGAGGCAAAGGGAAACAGGGCATCCTCAATACCACATCACTCATGTTGCCTAGGTTTTTTGATTAAGCCTTACCTTTTTCCTTATATGTTAGGTTCCAGCAAAACAAGATGAGCATGTAGTGGTGCTTGGAGGGAGCTGTCCCTATCTCCATGGTGAATACATCATAGATGGCCCATCCATACTAACATTTTGCACCCACCTCAACTCACATGGGTTCATGCTATGCTGATGAGCACTGATATCATCCAGTCATCAGATCTGATTTTGAAAGCAGATAGGATGTTACTTTGTTTTATATGTAGACAGACTTTATTCTAAAGAAAGAGAATGCACTAGTTTATAAATCTGTCATGCCAGCAAGTGTTTTTGATCATACATTAGAGGCTGAAGTCTGTGGCATGTGTGTTAGACAGATCATTGAATCTGTGATGGTGGAAGCGTTTGAGGTTGTTGTTTTTGAAAGGCTAAACAGAGATTGCCGCTCAGGAATCTATGGGAAAAAGTTTAAGGTGATACGGCTTTTCATCTTTCAGGGTAGATTAGTTTGTTATAAGCCAGAATTCTTAATCATCATAAATGTTTTGGGTTTTTCAAGTTGGTCATAGTGCTTTGAGATGTACATTCCAACAATGTTACTGTATTCATGGATAAGTCTAACATGGAAGGAGAAAAAGGTTGAAGACTGCATAGGACCTACAAGAGAAATCACTACAGATCAGGTGAGCAAGACAGAATGACTTAAAAACACAACTGAGACATAGTAATGAAAATAACGATCATTATTAGCATAGTTACCCAAGTCACTGAGGATTGTATCTGTTTTGAGAGGGGAACCATGATGTGGTTACATGAGTGTGGTGACTTTCCTAAAAGTAACACTACTGGATTTTTTGCCATTTAAATTGAGCCAATGACTGACACCTGGGGATGGTCTGTTCCAGGCCCTGCTGTATGTAGTATATGGCAGTCTGAGTGGGATTAGACAGTTAAACTCAGCTTGCAGTCATCACCAAGGTCAGCTACCATAGTCTCTTGACCTCTGCTTTCACATCTGATAAATAGATAACAAAGAGCAGGAGTCTCAGGACAGTGCCATTTGGAACCACACTAGTGACAGAGGAGGTACCCCTACCTTAACAGTATTGATTCTATAACAGAAAAAAAATGTCTCTCCACTGAGCTGTACTTATGGGCTTATGTTAAGTTACAAGTATTTATTTAAGACACTTGCTTGTATGATAGTGTGAAAGGTCTTGTGAGGTCAAAGTCAGCAGTATGGACTGTCAGGTCTTCATCCAATACTACAGTGGACCTTTCAATGAAATTAAGCAGGTCTGGTACGCCTGACCTTCATTTTATAAATCCAACCTGGTTTGGGTCCAGAGATTTTGGGGCACCTATATTACTGATTATCAGCTTGGTCATTATACACCCTTTAGCTTTACAGATGATACGTGTGAGGCTAACAGTTCTTTAGTTTCCAAGGTCTGCTGATAGAATACTTTGTATAACTGTGCCACTACAACTGCTCTGCACACATCAGGAACTTAGCCTGTAGATAGATCTACACTGAATATGTGTCAAAGGGGATTGGTTAAGTAGTGCTTGACACCAGAAAATGACCAGGACTATTATCAGGTCCCAGGGTGCTACTATATTTTGTTTTGGATAGCGCAGATATAACCTTGTCTAAGGTCATTTTCTAAGGGATGAATTTGTTTGTGAAAATGTTAGCAATAGCTATGAGATCAGGGTAGGAGATTCCATTGGAAATATGTTTACTACATTAATGGGTACAGTTTCTAAGTTTCCTTTCCCAATGTAATTGAAACAGGCATTGGGGTTATATTTAGAGTTGATAATGAACCTAAATTGATACCTAGTCTTACACTCCTTGATTGTGTAACTTGGGGTGGGGGTCTTATTAGCATACCTCTCAACTGTCCCTGATTTTGACTCAAATTTTAACTCTGTCCCTCTTAATTCCTCCTAAAATTAGTGACTTTTGGAGGAAAGGTGGTGAATTACACTTAATGAATAATGACAATAATTAAGAGTTATAAACTTCTTTTACTTCAGAAAATGTGTATTAATTCATATGATCTGATTCTGTCAATGTTTCAAGTTAATAGCACTAATATTTTAAAAGTGTCCCTGATTGTCACTGATTTTTCTTGACATGTCCCTGATTCTGTTGAAATTTGTCCCCAATTGGTTGAGAGGTCTGCTTATTAGTCTTATATAACTTTTATACTGGGAGAGTGGGGGTCTTTTACACATGGACTGACACTTTCTTCTTTTTATTGTAAAACATGTTTATATTAGAATTTCACCATATAGGGTTATTTATAACTATACCATTACTCTTTTAGTAGATCGGACCAGATGTATACATACTGTCAAATATTTCAGGCATGGCCATTAATGCCCTTCTAGTCTGCCAATATACCAAAAATGTTCCCATAATAAGTGTCCAGGCTGTTCTTAAAAATGTCTAAACTAGTGCTTGATTTAATATCATTTGGTAGTCTGTTCCATGGGTTCTATATCACACCACTGAAAAACCTTGACAGAAAACACCACTCTGTCAACATATATTCAGCTAAATTCACTTCCACAATTCACTGAATACTTAATAGGCAAAGATGTAGTTGGCCAACCACACAATGTTGCCCTTTTCTCCACTGTACTGTGATCTCAGAGTTGGTATATCTAGTTAGGGGGGTGTAGGGGGGGTTGGTTTAGCTAGATTTAATTGGGTTTTGTAGCAAGTATTTGTTTGCCCTTTAAATATTCAGCGAATTGCAGAAGTGAATTTCATGGAATACGTGGCGACAAAGTGGTGTTCGCTGTCAAAGTTTTTTGGTGGAGTGATATAGATCCATTCCATGTATCAGCTGCTCTCTCAGAGAAACAGTTAGTTCACTTCTCATTCCTATAGAATATTCCACATAGGTTTTCTTATGATTCTCTACTATTTTTTGATAACCCCAAAAATGACCAGAGGTAATTGTCTCTAAATGCTCTATATACCTGAATAAGGTCTCCTGTTAAAATAACTATATGAGACACTGTCCAAGTTCAGATATTTTAATCTTTCATAATAAGTAAATTTTCACATTCACGGATGTCCTCGGTATATTTCTGCTGTACTCCTTCCAGTTTACTCATGCATGTTTTCTTATAAGATTTCCACGTTGTTATTCCATACTCAAGTTTGGGTCTAATGTAACTAACAAAAAATGACTTTATTATTTTTGATTTCCTAGACATTATAAATATTTTAATACAACCCATAATTCTATAAATATCATTAACCAATTGGTTGATATGATTAGAAAAACTCAAAACTGCCTCTGCTTATATACCTAGGTCCTTCAATGAATCTACAGTTTCAATCACTGTGTGCTGCATTAAATGTTCACCTTTCAATTTATGTCCCTCAAGTCTCAGATGCTTACATTTTTATGTAGTTTTCAGCATATTATTCTCCTGTGCCCAAACGGTCAATTTAGTCAAGCTCTTTTGCAGGCATGCCCTATCTATAACACATGTAATCAGTTTACTCAATTTCAAGTCATCTGCATACAGACTGTAGAGTACCTCAGATGAAAACGATAGATCTGAAAGGCACAATCTAAACAAGTATGGGCCTAGGACAGAGCCCTGTGGGACACCCTCACTGTAATCCAGAATTTCACCTGTCCAATTGCTGTATGGCATAATTAGTTTCATAAATAATGCATGTTGCTCTGCCAGTAGCCATCCTGTTTTATCCATTCAGGACTCCGTGTTTGATAATAGGATGATCAACACCCTGATGCAATAGTTAAGTCTTCCTTGCAGTTTTATATACTGAAGGGTGCCTGGCCTTTGGATTGCAATCACGTAATGCTCTAATTATACTTTAAAGCAAATCAGACTTAATTTATCTTTAAATGACCAGATCTTTTCAAATTTTGTCTAGGCACTAATGTGGAAGATGACGTGCTTTGCAATACAATGGAGAGTGGTGTTAGCTAGTCATTTTGCATTTGTGAACAACATGGGAAGAAAAAGTTGGAAGATGAAAAAGATCATCATAGTGTACCACAGTTTTATGCACAAGACCATCGCAGATTATAGAAGATGGTTACATTTGTACCACATCAACCAGAACACTGGAGATACATAACACTGAACTGACAAGGAACACCCAAAATGGAATGCATGAGCCAATCATGTAGATTCCTCCTTGACTTCCAGTATTTGAGGTTATATTCTGAAATGAGGAGTATAATATGTGACAAAGTTTATCACTATGTATTTCACACATATAACCTCACAGTTCCTTTCTCTCTGGGACATACTTCTCAGCCTCTCCACTTTCAAATTTATAGCAGAGCCCATTAAAAATGATAGCAGACCATCCAAAATCACAGCACATTGCTTATGGGTAAATGTGTGCCCTTTTGGGGTGGAGGCTTAATGTGTAAATTTGCTCTTGGGGGCATGGCACGTCAAATCAGGACCTTTATGGTGTTAAAACAGATATAGCTACTCTTGCAAATGATATGCTACATTTACTTGTAGTGTTCTTTAGAAAACTGCACATTAACAATTAACTGAAAGAACATGTTGCTCTCAACTTCTTTGCTCAAGAATCATTAACAAGGCTCAATATAATGAGCACCGAAAGCCCAAATCAGGGACAGCTATTATTACTTTAATTCACTCAGAAATTTAACAGAAGTATTACTCTAAACCACTTACTAAACAGAACAACAGGTTTTGCATCAGTGTGAATTTTAAGAAAAAAAAGTTTTTAACTCTATAATGCATTCCCTTATTGATTGATTATAATCCTCAGTGATTTAGCGGAAAAGTCCTCTTATAAGAAACATGGCAAAATATGAGTTAAGATTAGGAACATTCTGCAAAATAAGGGACAGTTGAGAGCTATGGGTTGATTTTCAAACACAATACATATTTGCAACTTTTTTTCTTTTTTCTAGAGAGCAAATAAAACTAAGCAAATTAACTGCATAGAAGGCAAGGGGAAAATAGACTGATGCAGATGGAACAAGTACTTACACAGAGTGAATTTTATCCCATAATGAGAAGAAGCTCTGATGCTTCTGTTTGCAAGGAGTTATAAAATTGCAAATGGTTTTCTTTGTCATTCCTCCAGTCATCCTTCATCACCTCTGCTGCTCAGACAGCAAATGCAGTGGAAAGAAATAGCAGTGCATCCTTCTGTATACCTTATGCTGGTTCACAGCTTCACCAAACTGCTGAAAAGGAAAATCTTCTCTTTTTTTTTTTAAATCTTAAGCTAGCTTTATCATTTTTTTGAAACATATTGCAGTGGTGCAAATCATCTAACAATGTCTGCAACTGGTCCTTTTGAGTATGAGAGCTCCAAGAAATTAGACTTTTACTAGCTCTAAAGCTGGGCCAATGGAAGAAGCAGAAACCGGCGCTCTCTACAGCCAAAATGGAACAGCAGAGCAAACTCTGTTCTGGAGACAGAATCTATTTTTTTTTTATTTTTTTTTTATTTATAGTTTGTTTGCCAGGATAGTCCATTGGGCCATGAGGAGCCCGTTTTCAATGGAGTCCTGGGGAGAAAAGCTCCAGAAAATTACAAATTACAGATTTAACATAATAGTAAGTTATTACAGAAATGTAATGTGCACAAATGTCGCAAAATTGAACAAATAGAAAAACACATATTAGTAGAGTGCACATATTAGTACAATGCAGTAAGAGTAATATTTACAAACAAAGTTTTTAACAGTTTAACACAGCACAATGCAATTACAGAAACAGTATAAATTTTTTAACAGTTATGCTAATTAATGCAGTTAATTTCTAGGCTACTGAATTGTACCATTCTAAGAGTTATGCTAATTCCTAGAGTTTATTAGGGGTACAAAACAATGGGAGGCTATTGTGAATTATATCTTATAGAGAGTAGCTATAGTGTAGGGAGATTATGTGGGGTAGGAGCAAGAGCATTCCCATTGTGAAGTTAGGTGTGTGTGAAGTAAGGTTATGAATGAAGAGAGGATGCTGGTGGTGCAGATGAGAGGTGGGAGGGAATTCCAATGGCATGCTAGAGAGAAGGACATTAGATGTTTGCCTGGTGGATGGGCAGGTTTATGCAGTTCAATTAGATTTTGGAAATTAGATCTCAAAAGTCAATTTGGTTGGTCCATTTTAAAGGTGGTAGTAATAGAGGGACAGAGAGAGGGAGTGAAAATAAGTTTGTGTGCTTGGACAAGTTGAATATAGATGAGGTAATTGGACAGCTCAAGCCAATTCAATTGGTATAGGGCAGTGCAGTGATGGGAAGTGGATCTATGGCCAGTTGCAAATTTTGCTAATTTATTATAGCAAGAGGAAAGTTTAGTCTTGAGGGAGGATTGCAGGTTAGTAAGGATAAAGGCACCATATAGGAGGGATGGGATGAGGTAAGTGTTGACGAGGGTGAGCCTAGTGGAGGGAGAGATGCAACGGTTGTGGCGGTAATGCGTGTCTATTTTTGTGTGTGTGTGTTTTTTTATATTTACTTGTAGATGATTATCAGACTTTAGCTGGTCATCGATCAGGACTCCTAGTAGTTTATTAGAGACTATTTTGAGAGGACTATTATTTTGACTGGTGACTGAGAATGAGGTTTATCTAGGGTGGTGGTTTTGGAAGCAGTAGATATCATACATTTTGTTTCAGTAGCATTGAGTGCTAGATGGTTGTCCATCATGCATTGCTCAGTGGAGGAGATGACATCTTGGGTTAATTTAACTAGGGTGGGTATAGAAGAGGCAGAGAAGATTATTGTTGAACCATCAGCATATTGGACAAGATTGACATTTGGGATGGCATGGTAGAAATCGTTTATGAATATATTGAATAGAAGGGGGGCCTAAAACTGAACCCTGGGGGACACCTGTGGTACTATTGAGAAAAGGGGAGGTTTTTTTTTTTACATCTATCTGCTTGTTGCCTGTTTGAGAGGTAACTGGTAAACCAGTTAATAGAGGAGTGGGATAGATTTAGTTTGGAGAGTTTAGTGAAAAGAAGGTTATGAGAGATAGTGTTGAATGCCTTAGAGAGGTCAAGGAGGAGAGTGGACATGATGTGGTCAGTGTCATGGGCCTTATTAATGGTTTCTAGGAAAGAGAGGAGATCTGTGGTAGTGCTGTGGCCGGGTCTGAAACCATGTTGAGTAGGGCTTAGAAGTTGGTTGTTTATGAGGTAAGGCAGAAGTTGTAGATGGATGCATTTTTTGAGAAATTTAGAAATGGGGGATAGGATAGCGATAGGTCGAAAGTTTGTGATATTATTGTTATTACCACCTTTATGGAGTGGAATAATATAGGCCTTTTTCCAGAGCTGGGAACTTGACATTCATCAATAGATCAATTTATAAGAATGCAGATGGGAAGAGCTATGCCTACTGTGGCAACTTTTAAGAAATATGAGGTATATCATAAGGGGCATTGGAACCAGGTTTCAATGTTAGTAGAAATTTTTTTTATGGTGGTTGTAGGGATGGGGTTGAAGAGAAAGGAGGATGTTGGGAGCAGGAGATGCTAAGGGGGGGGGGGGGGCTAGGTGGAAATAAGGGTGAGGAAGCTGAATGGGAAGTGAAGGATGATGTAAGTTTACATATGGAATCGATAAAGAAAGTGTTAAATTGGGTGGCTAAGTCCAAGTCAGAGGCATCTGGATCAAGGCAGGGGTTTTCTTTTTTGCCAGGGTTGAAAAGGGAGGAGATTCCATGACAGAATTTTTTGGGGTTTGTGTTATGGTTGGTTTGGAATGTAGTGAAGTAGGCTTTGCGGTCTGAGATAATACGTTTTTTTACTTTGTTATGAAGTGTTTTAAATTAATTAAGGGTGGTGATAGTTTTATTTTTGGAGTAGCATTTCCAGACTTTATCCCAGAATCGCATGGCTAGTAAGGTATTTTTGGTTAGGCAAGGTACAGGATTGCTTCTTATGTGTTTTGTTTTCAGGGGGGCAAAGGAGTCAAGCAAGTTGAGGAAAGTTGAGTTAAAGTAGGTAACAGCATTTTCTAAGGGAAGGGTTTTTAGTGGGTTCCAGTTCATTTTTTTAGTGCATTTAAGAATGTGCTAGGATTAAAGTTTTTTAGATGGCAAGTGAAGGTGTAGGTATGTGTTAGTTGTATGGAGGAGGGAAGACAGTGGGCCAAAGTGGGGAAGTGGTCGCCTAATGGGTCGGGCAGAGTGCCACTATCAGAGATGTAATGTGGATGAGAAACTAGAATCCAGTCCAGGGTGCTTCCAGTAAGGAAGTTCTTGAAAGGCATAGTTGTTGAGTTAATAAGCTGAGTGAAGTTGTACAAGTTTATATTAAGTGAGTTTGTAGGAGATTGAATTGTTGACCAGTTAATATTAGCATCACCCAGGATTATAGTTTCATTAGTGATATTGTTAGAGAACCAGGAGAGAATATCTTCAAGTGTTGAGATATTGTCTCCAGTAGGGATATAAAGGGAGACTATGCATATAAGTTTATGTTTGTTTGTATGAAGTAGGGCTGTAATAAGTTCTGCCTTGCCAAATTTGGGAATAGGTTTGGTATAGGGGTAACTAAGTGGGAGGACAAGTAGAGGAGAGTGACTCTTCCTCCTTTTTTATGTGTTCTGTCTTTCCTAATTATGGAGTAGTTTGTTGGTGTTCGTTCAAAGTCTTTTATATGGTGTTTGAACCAGGTTTCTGAGATGGCCAGAAAATCAGGTTGGTTATGGAGAAGCCAGACATGGAGGTTAGGAGTTTTGTTGCATATGCTCTGAGCAATTAGAGCTGAGAAATGGAGGGGTTACCAGTTGTGGGAGGAGGATGAGATTGGGAGTTTGAGATGTGTGGGGGAGAAGGGTCAGGGTTTGGGTGAATGTCGCCGGAGAGAAGGATAGAGATGAGATGGCAGATGAGGTATTTGAGTTGCTTGGTATGTAATTTATGGGATGTAAGTTTTATGGGGATGTGGCTAATATAGATGTGAGTAGAGTTTTTGGGGTTAGGTAAGAGTTTGTAGGTGAAGAGCATACTATTATTGAAGGGGTAGAAACTGGGTGATATGCAGGTTGAGGAATATGTGTGCATCATGGAGATTGAGTTAGCTGTATGAAATGGGGGTTGGTGATTTTCACTGAGAGGTTGGGTGAGGTAGGTTAGGTAAGATATGGTAATAAGTAGTAGTATTTGAGTTAGAAGTGAAAGAGGTTTGGTAGACATGATGATTATTCAGGATTTAATGGGGAGTGAGTTTGGTATTAAGTAGATATTATTAAAAATGTAAAGTATGGGTACCTGCGAAGGTAATACGGATAGTTTGTGTTAATGTGGTAGAAAGTTATGACATAGGAGGGGTGGATTATAATGTCACATATTCAATGTTAGAAGTTATGTTCATAGGTTAGTACTAGGCTAACTGCCCTTGCGAGCCATTTTAAGCCTAGCCAGTTATCCCCTGTGAGATTCAAACCCTGTACCTTGTGTATGTAAGGCAAACACCTTAACCATTAGGCCACCCTCCCAACTAGATGTTTGGGGTGTTTACTGGGTATATTTCTATTGGGCAGCTGCTACTGTGTGTGAGTGCAAATGTATTGTAGATAGGTAGTAATTTGTAATGGGAGGGGTTAGTTATAATTACTCAAGTAGATTTAGTGGTTTGGACTCTGGTGGTTGTGGCTTAGTCAAGTTTAAATTAAAGGTATTGGAGGGCAGGTGGGATATGGGGGCAGGGAGGGGAACAGAGTGAGCCCGAGCATAGCAAGTGGGAACAGGGTGGGATGAGCCAAGATCCAAGGAAAGACAAGTTTGTGTTTAAGAAACAATCAGAATTGACCAAGGACTGCTCTGAAACTGTAAGTCAAGTCTTAACCATTTCTCAGGTGGAAGAACAGAATAACCTTGTATCATTAGGCTACTGTGGTCTCAGTTTAAATTTACAAACACACAGTATTTGATCAGTTATGGATACTATTTGCTAACAGAAGGGAATAAGAGATAAATGGAAGATGAGTGTGAATGTGGGGGGGGGGGCTGCTTACAAGCCAAAGCAGAGTGCTCTCCAGGGGATAATGAATATTAGCTCAAACAGGTAGACACATACACAAAGTTAACTTTAGCTGTTTGTGTTTGCGGACAGTTTAGACCCGGACTGTGCTTTTCTTATAACGATGTATCCACCAGTTGGATAAAAGATAAAGGTGATACAGCAGCTGAATACTTAGAGGGGTGTTAGGTCTAGAAAAGAAGAGTAGAGAGAGGAGTAAGCACTTTTGAGATGGTAAAGATAGATTATAAAGATTACAAAACAAACTGAGCAAATAGCTACTGCATACAGGAAAATATGTCTTGAATCAACTACTAGTATAAGCAGATACCGAGCCAATTGGTAAAAGACATCCGTGAGAAGGGACCTCTGCCAACAGGTATGCAGTCACAGATAAAAATATAGCGAGCAGCACTCTGTCCTGGGTCTCTAATGTGATTCTATCCACCACTAAGACTACAATTATATCGAAATAATTAACCAGTTTGAGCTGTCTATGCACAACACATATACAGGAACAATATTAGTTAAGGTGCAATTATGCAGAAATTGGTGAACTTCCCCAAATGTGGGACAGTTGCAAGGTCTGCTCTGGAAGATATGATCCTATCAGAATATTCTGGTACAGTTAATATTAGTGCAGGGAAGGGCCTTGAACATTAAACAAGACTTAGTTCAGAGCAAGATGGAAGTGCTGGCATATATTCTGTGTGGAAGGTATCTAGTGTGGGAATCACAGAGAGCATTTGTGAAGCATGCACAAGTTGCCCTAACTTTTACCGCTCTCTCATATCCTGTTCTGTTGTTGTAGAGGGAGTAGGTGTCATTGCACTGTTTTTGTTCATATAATTGGCTTATGTAAGTTTTCCTGTTACCACTTTTGAGCTCACCACCTGATTTGCCTCCTTATTCTACGTGTCAGATTCATTTTTGCTCCCATATCCAGTGAAGTAGATAAAAGCCGCTATGCTGTACCTTCTTGCACAACATTATAGCTGTCTCTTTTTCTCCTGTTCCTGATATCTTTCAGTATGACATGCTTATATTCTACAGACATGCATGTTAAGTCCTGTGTTGGTCTGTATACCTGCAGATATGTGTTATTCTGTTTATCATTTACTGACCTTCTGAAGGCTCATTTTCTTTGCTTCATGGTCCTTATGTATTCAATGGCAAATATGACTTCTTCAACTCATCATTTCTTCTAACTGCATCATATTTGACAATTACACCATATGCATGAATCCCACTTCTTCTTCTTTTGGCTTCTCCTGTTAGGTGGTCACCTCAATGGATCATTGGTCTGCAGAACAAGTGGAGGTAGAGATTTACAATGTTGAGTTGCGAGGCTGGTGCCCAACCTTCCTCAGAAGGCATATACATGCACACCTTGGGCCAAATTAGAATGTCCAATCTACCTGTAGCATGTCTTGAGAATGTGGGAGGAAACTGAAGTGCCTGTAGAAAACCCACGCAAACACAGGGAGGACATGCAAACTCTACACAGAAGGTACCCCAGCCAAGAATCAAACCAGAGAACCGCTTGCTGTGAGGAAACAGTACTAACCACTGCACCACTGTGCAACCCTATGCATGAATTCCAATTACAGTGTTTAAATAAAACTTATACTATATAAGAAATGTTTCATGTGGAGACATCATAGATTTCGGTGTTTGACTGCATCCTGGATTTACTTGGCAATCAAGATTTATTTCTGGATGCTTTTACCTTGTGGTATCTTTATCTAGCCTTTTATTGCTATCAGTCGTCTCAATGATTTTTATAGACATGTTGAGGTACTATAAAGAGAAGAGGCTAAATAGAACTCATTTAGAATTATCTTGTTTTATTATCATGAATCGTATATTAGGAAAAAACTGCATATCCGTCCAGCAGTCTGTTACTGGCATCTGTCATTAACCTTGCTTTGTCTGATTCCTACTTTCAGATAACCTGCCTTCACAAAGGATCCTGTCATTTATTATATGGGCACAACTACCTATTTAGTTCCTGTATTGCAAAGTAGACACAAATAGTTAGCTTAGAAATATGAATCCAGTTAGTGACAAGAGATTCAGCAGGGAGACTTAATTGTGATATGTTAGTACCATTTCTAGACCATCAGTCTGCATAGGATATTGGGCATATAATTCTATAAACAGGACAACTATTACTGATGTGTCATAGGTTAGACTCTTGTTTTCTGAGATCATCCAGCCCTAAATATAAGTGGGTTCATAACGACATCTCACTCTGCCCCAGATGTGTAAAGCACCCATAGGCTTTACAGCTCTTCCCTCAAAGGATGAAGCATGGATTCCAGCCTAAGCTTTTATTGCCACAGGCTGATATCCAATGCCTGTTCTAGTAAAGAAGGTAAACACTGCACTTACACAGGTGCATATATCCAAAGAATGATATTAGGGATTTGTGCAAATGAGTCAAGTTCCTAATGATACCATAGTGCTGCAAAGACAGTGCTTCAACAGAGCAGGAGGGTTGATTATGGATATGCATTTTACAGCCTTAAAGCATAAATCACTAGCATGACATTAACAAAATTAATCCATAAAACAGTTTCTTTTCTGCACTTTAATTACGTCAAAGAATTGAAGTGAGAGCTTCAACTGGAATATAAAGAGTTCAGTAATAAAATCATTTTTTTGTATATTGCGCCAGTAATATTCCACACAGTATTAACAATTAGAATATTTTGCTTAAATACTATTAAATTTTACTTGTGAAGACTATATCCTTGAGCAGTGAATATTATATTCTACAAGCCGCAAACATATTAGCATTCCCCCAAGCCATCTGTAATTTGCTGTTTCTGAAGAATCAGACAATTGCACTTCAGAGAGCATTCCTAGGATTATTCTTCTAATTAAATACTTCATGCACTGCCAGGGTAGCTATTAAAGTGACTCTTGACTGAAGATTGATTATATGAGCTAATCAAGGTGGTTGTGGATTTCCCTGTTCACTCATCTCTTTGGAAATTTGGTCATCAAAGCAGCTAGAAGACTGTTGGATTATTCTTTTCTTCCAGCTGCATTTGGAAAACAATGCGTTGGCTGTATTTATACCTCAGATAACCTCTCAGCATTTGAAAAAGAGCACATTCAGTCGTTTCAATAAAAACAAAACTAATGCATCAATTTGAAAGCAAAATTGTGGACCTTTATTAAAATAACTTAGCTTCTAAAAATACTAAAAGTCAGCAAAGCAAGTGATAGTGGTGTCTGAATCTTTAAAAGAATTCAGAGAAAAAACAAATTTGACCAAGGAATTAACTGCAATGACACATTTATTCCACCACATCCAAGTGTTTTTACCATCTAAATTAAATGAAATTTCTTAAGATTAACAGAATTCATAAGCCAAGCCTTATAAATAGTGCAAGTCACATGACAAAAAAGTCCAGTACCAAAATGCTAAAATATTTAAAAAAACAGTCATAATGTAATGCCATATCTTTTACCTGTCTCAAAGGCCTCAGTTTTAATAAACATTTGATATTAGTCCTAATAATAATGTCAGAACTTACACAAGAGTAGAGGTCATTTGTCTTCTCAACTCTTTCTTGCCAAACACACTTTCAAATTCACCTCTCATATAGTCAGGTGTTTCATGTTTCAGAGACTATCAGAAGATTGTCTTGAAATGTCTGCATACTTTCCTAGCCAGATTATGACATATGTAGTAAGTAGCAGGTAGTGATATAAGTAGTAACCATTTTTTCCAGCTTCTCATGATTGGCTGAATGTGTAGTCCACAAGTTTCATCAAGGCCTCAGATGAATCTGATCAAATCAGAGGAAGGCAGGTCTATATATAGATATATAGATCTTTTTAGAAGAGAAAATACATGATCCCAGGAGAGGACAATGAAACAACAATGATGGGTTATGCAGAAGCTTTGGGAGGGGCCAACACTGACAAGAAGAATTTACATTACGAGGAGCAAGTATTCTTATGTGTCTCAAGTGCAAGTTTTGAGAAGGGGATTCAGCTTTAATCTGATTAAGAGGGAAAACTTATTAGGTACTTACACCAGAAAACTGAATGCTATTTTTTTGTTAAATTAATGTAAAGCAGTACTAGCTGCCTTTTTTAATCTGTATCAAAAGAGAACTCACTTTGTTGTTTTGCCTATTTATCTATTTTTTTATTTATTTGTAGTTGTCTACCTCAATTGTGCAGTGATCTAAGTGGACCATTTGCTGGCACAGCCCCGGTGAACAGGATCATATAAGAAATATTTACAGATACGGTGATATGTTGAAAACATACAATGTCAAAACATAGATGGAAAAATGGGATCATGCTTAGCTGAGGTTTCTGGATAAGATGAAGCCATAATGAATGAGATGGCTTAGCTACAGGGATAACAGATTATCATTATAAAGAAGCATGAAGACATTCAAAGTTAGTCAAAGTAGTTGCTGTAAAGGATATCATAGGGAGAAGACAACGACATTGTAAGAAAGGCATGCAAAGGTAAGAAGAAAAGAAAATGGGAGGTTGACATAATGGTGAAGGTGTTTACCTTGCAAACAGGGATTGATTCTCACATGGGGTAATTGGCTAAGCTTAAAATGGCCTACAATAGCAGGTAACCTAGTAGTAATCTGTGAAACCATGAAGAAAGGAAAAGTATGAGCGATACAATAAAGAAGGATACCCAATAAATCAGAGGCAGTATGTGAGGGGGTGAGAAGATGAGATAAGGAGAGATGAAATAGGATAACGAGTGTGAGAGAGCCACAAGGTTCATGCAATGTGACTTCAACATTGCTGAAATTTATGAATATTATTTCTCAAGGAATTACACATTTGATATTCGATTGCACTAGAAATTTTCTAATTATCTGACAGAAAAAGAAAGGGTAGTATGAAAACAGTGGCAAACTATGAATAACAATAAATTTAGCAGTAGCTAATAAAGGAGCTGGTCATTTTCTCCCACATGTTAGTAGGTACAAAGATGCTATGCATAGTCCCCCGAATGGTGCTTTATATTATTAGGAAGTCATTTTTAGCAATTCTAATTTGGTGTATTGGGACATCGAACATGAGTTGTTTAACATATTGCACTGCGTGTGATTGATGTGAATTTATACATTTTTTTAATTGACCATCCTCACATTTGTTTTCCTTGGTATTTATTACAAGTATTTTTAAATATGATGAAAAACATTTAAGACAATTGTGGCAATTGTGGCAATTGTGACAATTATGTAAATAAATGGGATCAGTAGCAGTTTCCCTTCTTGGTGAACAGAATCCTGCGGTACAAAAGACACCATCTTGGGTTAAGGATTCTTGAGACTTCCTGTTTAAGATCAAAAATATTGAAGTTTCTGGGATCAGTGTTTTGTTTGCTTGGATGTATATGCATTGTACGCTTCAATCCCAAATGAAAAAGGTGAATATTTTGTGCAATCCTTTTATTCCCAAACCACTGCTTTTCTAGTCTCCTCCATTAAACTGGCATGCGAGCCTTCAGAATTGGTTTTACTTGTCACCTGTTTTATTTTTGGTGGTGATTATTTTCACTACAGCTACCCTGTTATGCTAATATGTTGACAGCAGAATGGAAGTATACCTTTTTGCATGAACGTTCATTTTTTTTAAGTTTATGAAAGTGTACATCTGATTTATTCATTGCAATTGAGAAGAGCGAACACTCACATGAGCAAACAGTTTTTACTGCTGTAAAAAAAAAAATGCTCACGTCAGCAAATGTTCTTTTAAGTGGAGATTTTGATGGCAGCCTTTAACATGGGATTGCATTTCAGTGGGGCAAGGGAATTTGCCCTTACCCATCTCTTGTGCAATCTGGGAGTTAATATTTATAATTAGCAGGTGGTGTGGGGGTGCAGGGGGCCTGCCGCCAGCATAATAAAAAATATTTAATTTTTCATGTTTTCAATCACTCTAGATTACTCTCTTGATGTTTACTGTCATGAACATTCTATGTTTTGCGAGCCATTTGATTTATTGATTGCATTTTATTGTAGCTAAGAAATTATGCTGAACTGAATGACTTTGTTAAGAACATTAAAGGATTTCCTGATTTTCATTTATTTTACTTTATTTCATTTGTGCATTTTGAAAGTAAATAGGCAACTTTAGTGATTTATTATTTTGATCTCTGCATTGATCTGGATCAAAATGGTACTCGTATTTGCACATCTTTATAAAGAAACCTGGCTGCTAGTAATGGTTATTTATATTCCAAAAGTCGGCATCCAACATATGTTAAGAATCCAACATATGTTAAGAACAGTTTTGTTTAGGAAGTAAGTTATTCACATAGCTGATGATTGCATTTATTCTCTTTGACTGGAAAATTTGATTGACATGCTCATAGAAAGGAGTTTTGCTGAAGCTATGTCATCCATTTGTGTAACTGTATGAAATTGTCAGGGCTACAGAGTTTCACCTGATTTTTAGTAACACTGACAATGCAAAGGGTGATAGTAATAAAAACAAAAAGGAGAAGAAGAATACCTTTACATGACCATATTCTGTGGATGATTGCAATATTAAAAGAATTTTTATTTACAAATAGAAGATCATTTGAGGGGACAAGAAATTAAGTTAAATTGATGGTACATTCCTAGCTTTGAAATGAGAAAAGAAGCTATTATTGGAATACAGCAATTGGGTGATCAAGACATTCACTAATATAGCTACACACAAGTGTGGACTTTATTAGATGTGAAGCTTCAGTCATGAGGATCCATCTATCTTTGTTGTTCCTATGTGAAGATATCTGTGGACCAACGTGTTGCTCTATGGTAATTCCATCAAGGTGTTGCACCTAGCTTTGTGCACCGACCATTATGCTTCTATATGGAAAAAAAAATCACTAGATGACTCTTGGGGCTGATATGTGAACTTATGCTTGTTATCAAGATGAAGGCCAGTCCTAATACCCTATTTTGTCATATAGTACAGAATGGAAACTTTTCACAAAAACCCACGTTTTTGGTTCTGGACCATGCACCGCAGGACACTAAGGAAGTGATATTGACAATCTGCTTGAAAAGAAAGCTTTGACCTGGCATATATGCCTCACTTCTTTATAAGGTCTTGCAATAATGATAGTACTATTAAAAATTAAGCAAAATTGTGACCATTAAAATGGGTAATATTATTTCAGAGTGACTGCTGTATTAAATGGTTTTAGGATTTGCATTGACTTTTTGTCATGTTACTTGAATAGTTTTATATTTGTATGACTTGGATTATTTGGATCTATATCACATCATCAAAAATACTATTCAGCGAACACCTATTCATCGACCCCAAAACAGTGATCACCTTTTTATTGAATGTTCACATCAGTGAATGTATTAACCAGGGCAAACAGTTAGCTGTCCAACATTCAGAAATTACCCGTTTCACCACTGTAGTGTGATCTCGGCATTCGTATATATAAGATTGGGGTGTGTGGGTGGCATAGCCCCCCACTTTGGTGGGTTGATATACTGTGCTGGGTGTATTGCTCAGCATGTTGAACAGCTAACTAATTGCCCTGGGAAAAATTTTTGATGATGTGTCAGTTCGATGAAAGGAGCCTTCACTGTTTAGGGGTCAATGAAGAGGAGTCTGCTGAATAGTGTTTTTGATGATGTGATATAGACTCAATTATTCATTCTTCAACACTGAAGAAGTCTCATTTTGTTTGGAAAAAGAAAGAGTTCAGTTTTATTGGAATAAATTTGTCACTGCTGTGAATCGACAAAACACAAAACTAAAGTTTGTGATGGAAGGGCAACGCCCCCTGCACCCCATATCACCAAAACCTTAAATATCCTAACCCTGAGATTGCATAACAATATGGAAAAAAGCAAAACTATATCAGTTTTGCTGACAATTGTAAATTGGGTATACTTATCAAATACCATTCTGATCCCTTCCTCTTTGAGCCCTGTCTCTATGGATAGATTGATAAAGATATATTTCTGGGATATAAAAAACAATATCAATTGACTATGGCTAACCAAGTTTGCTAATGATTGCAACACTGGAGGTGGTTATCAAATCCCATTCTGATACTAAAATTTGCCATCAAGGGTTGGATCAAACAGATGCTTGGAGTTTTCCTCATGGGCTTACTCTTAACTCCAAGAAATGCAACATATTTCCTTAGGCAACTGAAGCATTACTAGTGTGTAGCATGTAGATAACATTCTAATTAAATTTAACATAGTCATTAAGGCAATGGGTACATATGTTGATGACAGGCCCTTCTTTGACCACCCTTTGGTGTTTAGTAAATTCTTCTCTCTCACACATCTTATCCTTCAAGGTATTTCCCCAAGGATTGAAAAAGTTACAGTCCTGTTTTATGTATCCCTTATTCGGCCTATTATTCATTCAGCATATACCTCATTTAACACCTAAACCCGTCCGGGAAACCTCAACATTTCCTCAACAA
>NC_056733.1:813290388-813365388 GCF_019279795.1 Protopterus annectens
AAAGATATCTTTTCACAATTCAAACTTAAATATAAGCCCAAAAAGTTAATATTTTCACCAAAATGACCAATGGTGAATCTCAAAAAATTTGTGGATTTATTTAAATAATTCACAAAAATTTGAAATTAATCAAAATCTCCATGACATAAGAAGATCAAATCATCTATGTATATTTTGTAAAATAGAATATTCTTTGCTAATGGATGTGACTATAAAAATTTTATTTACCACATGGCCATCACTATATTAGCAAAACTTGGTGCAACTCTAGAACCCATTGCAATCCCTGAAATCTGTTGAAAATAAATTCAAATATAAAGAAATTATTTTCTTACTTACCACTCTTACATACTTCTCTGCCACTCCTAACTTCCTCATAAGATACCATAACTCCTGTCTAGGCACCATGTCATATTCTTTCTCTAAGTCCACAAAGACAGAATGCAACTCCCTTCTGACCTTCTCTATACTTCTTCTTCAACACCCTCAGCACAAACATTGCATCTGTAGTACTCTTTCCCCACATGAAACCATACTGTTGCTCACTAATCATCACCTCCCTTCTTAACCTAACTTCCACTACTGTTTCCCATAACTCCATGCTGTGGCTGATCAATTGTATCCCTCCTTGGTTACTACAGCTCTGCACATCACCCTTATTTTTAAGAATCAGAAGCAATACAATTCTTCTCCACTCCTCAGGCATCCTCTCACTTTCCAAAATTTCATTAAACAATGTGGTTTAAAACTGCACTGCTATCTCTCCTAAACACCTCTATGCTTCCACATGTATGTCATTTGAGCCAACAGCCTTTCCATTTTTCATCCTCTTCATAACTGTCCTTACTTCCTCTTTGCTAATCTGTTGCATTTCCTGATTCACTATCTCCATATCATCCAACTTTCTCTCACTTTCATTCTCTTCACTTATCAGCCCCTCAGAATACTCTTTCCATCTGCTCAGCATACTCTGCTCACTTGTGACTATGTTTCCCTTGTTACCCTTTATCTCCCTAAGCTGCTGCACATCTTTCCCAGTTTGGTCCCTCTGTCTAGCCAATTGGTACAGGTCCTTTTCTCCCTCCTTAATGTCCAACCTTTCATACAACTTACTATACACCTTATCATTAGCCTTTGCCACCTCTCTCTTCACCATATGCCTCATCTTGTACTCCTGTCTACTTTCTTCATCTCTCTGACAATCCTCCTTCTTCTTCACCAACCTCTTCCTCTATATAGTCTCCTGTACTTCCTTATTCTGCCATCAGGTCTCCTTCTCCTCCTTCTTCTGTCCAGGAAAGTAAAAAATGTGGGAATAAATAGCCAGGGAATTGTTATGGCTAGGCTTGTATAGGTCATAGGGCTGATAGCCTAGTACCAACCTATGAACCTATGAACCTATGAACCTATAAGATATCACACGAAGCACCTTTCTTGCTGTCTCCCTTACCACCTCTGCTCTGGCTGCCCAGCTGTCTAGTAACTCTTCACTGCCACCCAATGCCTGTTTTAACTCTTCACTGAACTCCACCTTACAGTCATCCTTTTTCAACTTCTACCATTTGATCCTTGACACAGCCCTCACTATCCTCCTCTTCTTCTTGATCACCAAAGTCATCCTACAGGCTACCCTCCTATGCTGCCTAAATACACTTTCCCCTGTCACCACTTTCTAGTCTCCAATCTCCTTCAGACTGGCCCTCCTGCATAGGATATAATCCATCTGTGTGCATCTTCCTCCACATTCGTACGTCACCCTATTCTCCTCTCTCTTCTTAAGATACATATTCATCATAGCCATGTCCATCCTTTTCACAAAATCCACTACATTCTGACCTTCTGCATTCCTCTCTTTAACACCATACCTACCCAGCACCTCCTCATCCTCTCTGTTCCCTTCGCCAACATGCCCATTGAAATCCACTCCAATCACCACTTTCTTACCCTTGGGTACACATTCCATCTCTTCATCCATCTCTCTCCAAAATATTTCTTTCTCATTTATCACACACCCAACTTGCGGGGCATATGCACTAACAACATTCATCACCACACCATCAATTTCCAGCTTCATAAACATCACTCTAGCCAACACTCTTTTCACCTCCAAAACACTCCTGACGTACTGTTTCTTCAGGATAACCCCTACCCCATTTATCCTCCCATCCACACCATGGTAGAACAATTTGAGCCCACCTCTGATACACCTGGCCTTACTCCCCTTCCATCCGGTCCCTTGAATGTACAAAATATCAGCCTTTCTTCTCTCCATGATATCAGCTACCTCTCTCCCTTTACCACTCATACTGCCAACAAAGTTTCTACCCTCACTTCCACACTCCTAACCTTCATTCTCTCCTTCTGTCTCCAGGCATGCCTTCCCCCTCTTCTTCTCCTTTTCCTTCAGCCAACAGTAGCTCAATTTCCACCAGCACCCTGACAACTAACAGTACTGGTGGCAGTAATTGTTAACCCAGGCCTTGACCGATCTGGTATGGAAATCTGTATTGTTGTCCACACATTTGATCGGCAAAAATTTTACACTGGATGCCCTTCCTGCCATAACCCTCCCCATTTATCCAGGCTTGGGACTGGCACAGAGAAATATACTGGCTTATGCATTCCCCAGTGGCTGGGTTAATCTCTAATATAACATGATTTCAATATATACACCAGGGCACATTTCAGTGAAGCAGTGATTTGCTTAAAAAAAAGCAAAAAATCACTGCTTCGATGAAACAATCGACTAACTGAATGTCTCATTTCTCATACTGTACTATGTCTTATGCAGTGCATGTAACACAGTTTTGTGCATATCATATCCTACTATAATAAACTGTACCATGCTATACTATGCCTTCTGCACTATACTGTCTTATACACAGCATAATACAATGAGCTATGTATGTCATACCTCACTGGTTACACCATACAATTCTACGCTGTACTTCACTTCACTATGCTATCCCACCAGGCTTTACACAAGCAATAATGCCTGACAGGGTGTGTGCTAATGTGTAATTAATGCCCACCCAGGGGTGTTATGAGGCTCGACACCGCAGGTGGAAGGCCATTAATTACACATTAACACACACTATGTAGGGCATCATTGTGCTTAGACAGTGGGCTCCCTGCAGAATTGTTGTGTTTTACTTGCTTGTTTATTTTTTTAAGTACTATATTATTTTTGTATATATTATTAATGTAAAATAGTTCCACTGCCTACTGTTTCAAACTTGCTGTAGTATATGTTAATGGTGTTGGAGGAAGCATTTCACATTAAATACATATAAAAAATAATATAGTGCTTAAAAAAATAATAAGCAAGTGAAACATAACAATTTTACATACAGGCCATTCTCTCTCCCATACACACATACACAGTCTCTTCTGCTTTCACACACATACATATACACACACAGACTCCTCTAATTTCAAACACATTCACTCACACAAGATCTGTCTTACTCACACAGGATCTGCCTCACCCTCTTTCTCAGTCTCTCACAGTCTCCAGCTGCTTTCATATGCACATCCAGTCTCACTCTCTCTCGATCTCTCTCACAGGCAGTCTCCTCTGCTAACATACATGCATTCACTCACACAACATCAATCACACACACACACACACACACACACACACACACACAAAAACCTGTGTTACATTTATAGTAGCAACCCTAACTGCGTACAGCCACAAACGTGAATCATTTGCTCTGCAGGTATCACTGAAATGCTGTTTTAGCCAAGCACCTTGATCCAAAAAACAGAACTTAGATGCTATGGAGCTCTCAAGGCAGTTATCAATGTTAAATAATGTAAGGTATATTGTTTTTATTTAATCTGCTCAGTGCTTTCTAAGGCTTCTAAGGCATTCATATCTATGACTCAGCAATTGAGAAGTAATTTGATTTTATTGCATTTCTTTAAATTACTTCTACAGTTTTTATTCATTTGCTAACTGATTTCTACATGGCAATGTCTCTTTTCAGGGGCAACCCAAGAGCTTTATGTAGTCAAAAACGTGTTCAGAGTCTTAAAGGCTTTGAATGGTAATTGAAAGAATCAGAACTCTTAAAGCTTGAAAGTAGTTCAGTGCCTTAACACTGTACTTAAACATCATATTGTATTGACAATATGCACAACACGCATTTCTGTTTCTGCCAAAGTATTAAGTACTTCTGTTTTCTTTGCCTCTCCAGTGTTAACTCATTCACGCCAATAGAGCTCAGGAAGTTTGTATTGTAGCTTCCAATGGGTGGAGCCTAAGCATTTTGACAGAATCAAATTATGTCCTCAGATTTCAAACAAATGTTCATATCTCTGGAACCATAGTGGTTATGAAAAGAATATAAGCGACAAACTATTCGGCACAAACTATTTTTATAGTGGTAATATTCTTTTAAGTTCTAGATCTTAAACTAAATTTTATAAGTCACAGTAAACACAGTCACTATTGCGTTTGTAATATTTTGTGAACAACTTACAATATCTCAGCAGCCACTCAAGTTACAGACATACTGTCAGCAACATTTTATTCATCTAGCTGAGAGCTTTCATATGAGGCTACGGAGATCTGTCTGTTACTTGGTTGTTGAGATATTTAGAAAAATGTGAAAATTATATCTATATAAATTAATGGGTACTGATGTATTATCCCAACCACACATTCTCGCAACTACATTATCTACTACTCAATTCATTTATTCACCCCGGGCATTTTTTCATCTTTTTAACTTCACTTAAAGCCTTTGAG
Organism: Protopterus annectens; assembly: GCF_019279795.1. Lineage (NCBI taxonomy): Eukaryota > Metazoa > Chordata > Ceratodontiformes > Protopteridae > Protopterus > Protopterus annectens. The sequence continues at coordinate 813,295,145 of NC_056733.1, forward strand.
TTACCTGAATGAAAAAATGTGTTTTAATGTCATTCATTTACATTGTATTGCCCATCTCACATTAGCACTGATATTCACCTTCACTATACTTATAGATTAATATTAGGCTAACTGCCCTTGTGAGCCATTTTCAGCCTAGCTAATTATCCCTTGTGAGACTCAAACCCTGCACCTTATACTTGTTAGGTAAACACCATCACCATTAGGCAACCATCCCTTACTGATTGTTTCAGCTCTGTATAGCTGGAGATACAATACGGAAAACAGTCTGTCTATCATAACAAAATTAAAATCATTCTTACTGGTATTTTTCTCTGTTACCATTTTTCTGAGAAGGGTTCAATCCATGCATTGTTCCAGCCAAATTGTCAACAAAAAGTTCAGACCAGTTTCTTCACAGGAATGTAGACATGTTTGTAGAATATAACACAAACGTTCCTTTGCTGGATATTCATTCAGTCAAATAATCAGACAATTGTACTTCCCAGTGAGAATTCCGATGATAATTAAAACAAATTGCAGAATAAAAAAGGATCACTGCTACAGACCAAGAACAAACCAGGATGTATTAAAAGTCAGCACAAAGTAATTTTTTTGCAGAGAGCTACACTTTGCACATTTCTGCTGCTTAAGTATTCTAACCTTATATACATATATATATATATATATATATATATATATATATATATATATATATATACATATATACATATATATACAGACACACACACACACACACACACACATATATATATATATATATATATATATATTTATAGACCAACTCCAACATCACACTACAGTACTTACACAAGTAAGTCAAAGGCTTTAAGATAAGTTAAAAAGATGAAGAAAGTATTGGCAGGGTCAAAAATATGAAATGAGTAGTAGATAATATGCTTGCAAGAATGTGTGGCTGCAATAATACATAAGTACCAATTAATGTCATAAAAACAACAGTTAATATCTGTTTACCTGCACTAGCCAGAGGTCAGATATTAATGCGGTTGAGTTTGCCATTGTGTAAGCTTTAAGATGAGATCTTAAAACCTTGTAGCATGGTTTTGGAATTATTGATGTAAATATGAATAAGCAATATTTGATGTCTAGAGGCGTCAGTAGGAGTTAACTGCAGATGCACTTGGAGGTGTCACTCAGATGTAATGAGTTAACCCATACCTACTGATTGATTTTTCCGATGTTTCTTAAGGCATTCCTTCATTTGGATGCCATCCATATATATGTAATCTCTGAAATGTTTACATTTACCAAAAGCACTCCTCTATACCAGGGGTTAGTTCCTACCGTGTCTTCAGTCCTCATTTAGAACTGTGGTGTCAACGCTATAATTGTTAGAGACCGCATCATCTTTAGATGTATATACTCAGGGACTCACAAATGTTTTATGTCGTCTTACAGGATACCATTAATGATCAGTTCCAAAATGTCGTGGATGAGCTCCACATAAATCATAACTTCATCATTATAAGAGACATTAATTATTCATCATAGGTTTATAGTGTATACTAGGCTCATGACTGCTATGGCCTTTAGAAGCCTTACTAAGCAATTGCAACTGTCTCCTACAAGTTTATGTGCCTTAGAAGTCATTTCAAGGGTTATATGTAAGCTAGATCAGGATTTACAGGCTGTTGCTGTCCATTAGAGACATAGATGCTAGACATGGGGTTTATTTCCATTTTCCCATCCACTGATTTAGGTTTCTCTTGAATAGGGTTAGAGAACAGCTCTGCTTCACTTGGATGAGAAACTTTTTCCAGAGAAGGGGAATTCTCTGAGTCACATACCTGTCACTCCAACATGTTCTAGTTATGTCACAAGCAAAGTTTAAATGTCTAGATTTAGTACTTTTAATCTATTCATTTTGTGGACATGCAAAAGGTCCATCAGAGTGGGATCCAAGGATGCCTTGTATTTTCAGTATAAATCACCTCTCAACAGCCTGTAGGAAACAGACTATAGAGAAAGGGCTTTAAGGCAACATGCACAGGGCATGCTGTTTACACCCTGTACTCTTTTGTGAGGAACCTCTATCATCATTCCAGTTGATGCATGTGTGTGGTCAGGTACATTACTGAAGGGGGCATTGTACTCAATGATGGGCCCTGATGAAGGCCAAATACAGTGGAATGATGACTTCTTTGGACCTAGATGTCATGATCCTCCCAATAAGTTGAGTGACATAGAATGATTTCCTTACTGCTTTAGACACATGTTGGTCAAAAGCCAGGTTGCTATCTACAAATGTACTCAAATCTCTGACAATTGGTTTTACTCTTAGGGGTGTGTTATCAATGAGGCAATTTCCTAGGGTTGCTGACCTCACAAAAGGTAGTATTATTCATTTCTTGGCACTGAATTTTATGCTGTGGTTTTGGCACCAGTCATTTGTCTGTGTTAGCTATTCCTGTAGGATGTTAGTTTCTGGGGGATTCTAAGACTGCTCCTTGTTTGTAGTCATCTGCAAACTTGGTCAGGCAGAGGAAATGAACATGGACTTGGAGTCCAAGAAGTAGATGCCAAAAAGGAGCAGACCTAGCACAGATTCCTGAGGGGGTCCACTCTTGACCAGCCCACTACCCTAACATCCAGGGTCCTATCTGAGATCCAGCTGGCTCTCCAGTGAGTAACACAGGAGTTTATGCATACATCAGTGAGTTTGCAACTGTGATAACATTTAATAAAAAAGGAGACCCATTCAAACTGAATTTTCATTAGCACTTTTGTACTTTTAATAAAATCAAGAACTTCTTCAGAACATAAATAATATCTCGAAATCCACTCTTAAATAACCTTAATTTGTGACTTCTTCTCATCAAACCATATTCATTAGAATTCATTCTTACAGAAAGTCACAATAAAAGACATTTGATCAGAGTTCTTAATATACAATGATCCTGACACTAATCAATTACTTGTAGATAATAAATATACTTAAAAATATTATTAAAACTAAATTGTCTGTGCATTTAAAAACATTTAATAGAGTTACAAGAGACACTAAAGGAGTAATTTATTTACATTCTTGTGAGTCTTGTCACAGTTTTTATATAGGTAAACTATTAGAAAGCTTTCAAACAGGGTTTACAAACATTTTTTGGGAATCAAGAACAAATATTTCAATAACACTTTAGCAAAGTATGCAGAGGTATATAGTATCATTAGAAATTTAACTTTTTTTATTTGATTATTATGCAGTTTTAATGTAATGAAGCAGTATAGCAAGTTTTCCTGACAATGAATAGAAAAAACAGGATTAAATGATTATATTAACATTAAATGTTTATAAAGGAACAGAGAATTCATTGCTAACTCTCCAGATTTTTGCATACTTATTCAAATTTCCTGATGAGGTCTCAAAATATATTTGCAATATCAACATTCCCCATGGAGTCTTAGCTGCATTGTGCAGTATAGTTTTACTTCCAGTGGGAAAAGTGCCTATACTTGGCAGTCCTTACAAGATCCAACTATAGGGATGAATTAAAAAACAAGCTGCACTGGTGGTCCACCAATATAAATTAGCTTTATAACAAAATGATACAACTTATAAAGTCATTTAATAAATCTCAATCTACCTACATCAAACTCTTAATAATGAGTGGTCAGTTGTGGAAGATAGAAAACAAGAATGTCAGAATGTCAAAACAGCCTGCTATACTAAATATTTGGCATTTGGAATGAGAGTGTGCGAGTGAGTGTGAGTGTAGGAAGGTTAAGGTAAGGGTCAGGGAAGGGAATAGATGATCTGATATCCTAGGCTACCAGTAAGTAAGTGTGTGCATGCGTGTGTGTGTGTGTGTGTGTGTGTGTGTGTGTGTGTGTGTGTGTGTGTGTGTGTGTGTGTGTGTGTGTGTTGTTAGGGAAAGAGTGCTTTTTAACATAATGTGTAGGGTCAGAGTTAGGCCTAGAACTGAAATGACAAGGCAAATAAGTCAAGAGATAATTCATTCCTTGCTGATATCCATACTCAAGACATACCTTCCACGTTCAGGCGGGCAAAACATGCCATTCCATGGATGAATCTGTGGATACCAATCTAATCATCAAGTTTCTTAAGATATGTGATAATGCACCTTTGCTTAATATGCAAAAGCATTATTGTCCATAGATGTATTACCAGTTGAATAATAAGTCTGTCCCTTGAATGTGCTTTAGCTATGAGTTGTTGGAGGTTTAAACTGTTCGGTCAAGTCTCTGTAGAGCTGTTTGTCTTAAGGAAGTACAACAGAACTAGCAGAGTAGCATATTTTTGTTCAAAATGTTATTAAATTTAAACATGTTAATATTACAAACATTCTAATGTAACTTTTAAGTAGATAACTATATACAATATTTACATTTGATCTAATATGAAGAATATTTTACAAGAAATAAATAATAAAACTGTTCATTTACGAATATACATTCAAAATATATAAGCAACATTCAGTCAAAGTTATAGTGAATGAGTTGTTTTAAGAGTTTCTATTAAATCCAAAACTTTGATCCAAGAATTATCAGTCCATTTCCTGGGGTGAATTCTTGTTTCCTTGACTTTTGTTTCAATGAAAGCTGATTCTTCCAGCAATAAAATAATCTCTTCAAAGGTGGGTGGTGCAGGTGATTTCCATTTTCTAGTTAAACATTTTCTTGCTACTGCTAAAATAGTCAAGAGGAGATAAAAATTGTTTCTCGTCATAGAATTCATAACATCTACATTTAATAAAATTAGGGATTTGGATAAGGTGAATGAATCTGAAAATAGAGCTTGACAAAATTTACCTATGTCTACCCAGTATTTATTAATTTTATTGTAATCATAAATAATGTGTTCCCAGTCAGCTGAACACTCCATAGAACATCTCCAACAAACAAAAGTGGCAGATGATTGTATTTTAGCAACTTTATTAGAAGTATAGAAAGCTCTGTGTAAGAATTTCCATGTAAAGATTTTCCACATTTGGGGATTGGAAGTTAATTTCACAAAGAAGAGTAGATTGGATTTGACTTCTGGAGACAAATTTAAAAGTTGACGTTTATCAATATATTTCCAAATTTTTTGTTTGGGTAAAGTTTTATAGTTTATTATAATTTTGTAAAGATTAGAGATTAAATTTGGCCAAATCTGATTATTGTATATTAGATTTTGCACATGAAGAATCAACTTGGGTTTAGTTTTTTAATTAGGAGTTATTTATTATTCTACAAAGATCTTGGGCGTGAGAAAGAATACTATGTAAAATAATCCAATCAGAATATGAGATATTATAAATATTTTTATTTCTTTGGGCTGTAATACTGTTAAATCTTTTATACAATGTTGCCAACAGATGAAATGTTTTGAATCCCAGTCCTGAAAAACATTTCTATGAGTTCTGTAGGTAAAATTTTTAGAGATCCCGAAGGGAGTTAATAGATTCCACCCAAAGTTTTACATCTAGGTTTCAGTTTATAAATGATCTAAAATTGCTATAAATATGATTTATTATATTTAATTTGGTAGGTTTTGCAATATTATATTGCAAATTAATGCCAATCATGTACCATATATTAACATTTTGATTATCAATAAATTACTAACTAGTTTGTTTTTATTTAAAAAAAATGATTGCATGAAGAGATTTCCATGTGGATGAGAAGTTAGGATCTAACCAATTAATGGCTAATTTGAGAATGGAAGCTTTAATATAAGAATCAAGATCTGCAAAGTTTATTCCCCCTTGTTCCCAGGGTCTGATGTGATGATAAAATGCAAATCTATTTCTTTTTGGATACATAAGGAATTTAATAAGATTTTGGTAAAGTCATTTAATATCATTTTACTTGGTAGCATAGGAATGGCTTGGGCAATATAATTTATTTTTGGGAGCAGAGTCTTCTTTATGAATTGTAGTATGTCTTCAAAATTTAAAAGCAGTTTGTTTCATTTTTCTATTAGTGTTTTTTATAGTAGATAAAGTATTTGTGTAATTTGTGGTTATGGTTTTATTTATGTTCTCACATAAGGTTATTCCTAAATAGTTTATGGATGATACTAATGTGCCAGTTATATGATTTGAGTTAAAATGTGTATTATGTTTTCTATTTAATATATGTCTATATTTTTATTACTTATTTTTAAACCTGAATTAAGATAAAATTTAGTAGTTAGTAAATCTAATTCTTTGAAAGATTCTTCTGAAATTACCAGAGTTAGAAGAATATCATCAACAAAGAGCATGATTTTACAGATGAATTGTTCATGTATTTTAATATCAGCTATTTTTGAGGATTACCGAAAAGTAATTGCAAATATTTCAATGGCTAAGGCAAATAAAATGGGAGACAAAATACATCCCTGTTTAGTTCCTTTGGTAATATTAATGGCTTCTGAAGTAAATGGACCAAGTTTTACATAAGCAAGATTGTTACGATATAAACATTTTACCAAATGTATAAATTGAGAGGGGAAATTAAAAATGTCTAGTGATTTAAAAAGAAAATTCCAGTGTAAAGTGTCAAACGCTTTTTTGATATCAAGGGCAATTAAAAGAGCTCTTGATTATCTCTATTAATAACATCTATGAGAGTGAGAATCCTTTGGATGTTCTTATGTGTTTGTCTGTTGTAAATGAAGCCTGTTTGATCTTCGTGTATAATATGTTTTAAAGATTTATTGATCCTATTTACTAAAATGGATGTAAATATTTTAAAATCAGTGTTTAGAAGTGAAATGGGTCTATATGAACTACACAGAGAAGAGTTTTTATTTTCCTTTAGAATAGGGGTAATTAGACAATATCTCCAAGAGGGAGGAACCAATTGTTGAGAATGGATTATATTTAGAGCATTGTGTAATAAATTTAAGGCAGGAGTTGGTAATATTTTATATATTTCTTTTTTGATTCCATCTATTCCAGGAGCTTTATTATTTTTGCTTTGTTTAATTTTATCAACTATCTCTTTTAATGAAATCTGTTGTTGTAAGTCTGATTTTATTTTCTCTGGTAATTTATTTATATTAGTTGGGTTTATATCAATGTCAATATCAATAGAATCTGAGTTAAGAGAAATGTTGGTTTGAAGATCCGAATAATAATGTTTAAAAGCATCAAGAATATCACTAATATCTGAGATGGCCCTGTTGCTTTTACCCTCATGTATAATTTGTGTGATGCTGTTTTTACTGGATTGCTTTTTTATTCTCATTGATAAACTGTGTAGGTGTTTAGGAGACACAGAGAATGAGTTAATTTTCAATATTTCTAAGGCTAAATTGCTCTTATGTGTTAATATTTCATTATATTTTTTATTTAGTAGCTCTATTTCTTTTTTCTTTGTGGATGCATCAATGCAATAATTTATGTTTATATCAATTATTTTTTTTTTTGTATATGTTGCATTTCTGATTTCCATGCTTTGGTTTTGTTTTTGTACCACATAATAATTTGCCAAATAAGAAAGCCTTTAATGTATCTCATACAATTACTGTATTTGTATCTTCTAAAAAGTTAGTTTCTAGGAAATAATTTATTTCGGAATATAGCCATGGTTTGAATTGCTTTAAATTAATAATATAGGCAGGAATTCTAGTTATTGGGTTAAGTTTTTTAAAGTCAGATTCTATTTTTAAGAATAAGGGAATTGTGATCCAAAAAGGGGCATGGTTCATAGATTTAAATGTTCATAGATTAGTACTAGGCTAACTGCCCTGGTGAGCCATTTTAAGCCTAGACAATTATCCCCTGTCAAATTCAAACTCTCTACCTTGTGCTTGTAAGGCAAACACCTTAACCATTAGGCCACCCTCCCAACCCAAATTGTAAAATTAATTAATTATCAAGTTTAGATTTTGGGATATATAAAGTGTGTCAGTTCCGGTTTGAGTATTATATCTATAATCTCTATGTGAATGTTAAAGAGGTATTTTCTTTATAGATAAATGTATCAATCAGATTTTTTGTCCAGTTTTTAAGTGCTTTTCCTAATGGTGATAAATGAATAGGTCTGCTACTTGTGGTCTCAGAATTATCTATAATACAATTAAAATCTCCACCCAGAATAAGGACCCCTTTTTGAACTGTATCAATTAAATGCATATGTTTCCTCACTGTTGCCATTCCTATACCTGGAAAGCAATATATATTAACTAGGGTCCAAATTCTATTATTATATTTTATTATATTTTATTATTACTATTGATAGCAGTCCTTCCTTATATTCATGTTTAAATATAATTTGAGGCATAGTAATATTTTTCCATAAGATAATGGAACCTCTTGTTTTTTTCTTGTAAGGTGAGTGTGATAATATTGAATATTCCTTGGGATTCCACATGAATTTATCATTAACCTTAAAATGGGATTCTTGTAAAAACATTACTTGTATCTTATTGATTTTTAAATATTTTATAAGATTGTTTTTCCCTTGGATTATTTAACCCATTAACATTTAAATATAGTAATGTTAATTCCATTTAGTATGCTGAAATTGAATGAGGTTTAATGGTGAAGTTAGCCAAGACTGAAAGTTGTAAGATATCATTAATAATTATTATCGATAATGATATTGGTAATGTGTATATTCTTTCTATGTTAATTTGGTAGTGATAGTTTATATTAGGCCAGACTAATAATAGAAAAAAAGAAATTATATTTAAATACATACTTCATAAGAAATTAATTAATCATAAAACCCAATTTCAAACATGGAGAGAAATTCACCCCTAATCTGATAGATGTAATTAGCTCTATCAGATTATCCATCAAACCAAAGAATGAATCTAACAAAGTGAGCTTGAGCTCCAATATGAAAACAGGAGAAGAAAAATGAATAAATTAATCGAATTAGAGTTAATAATAGAAGAATGTAATTTTTATCCCAATTTCCCTTATGTGAAAATGTGAAGAAGAGTTTGTGCGAATATACCTTTTTACAATAACATAACTATGTGTAATCCTACCTAAAATAATATTGAATCAAGACAGGTAAATACATATATAGCTGATTAAAAATAACATATCTAATTATTAGATTAAAGATTACTAACTAAATGTCAGTATAACTTTGTTATGGACTAATAAAACAAATCAACCTTTGTTGAATCAATTTTATAAATATTAATTTAAAGATGTTATATATTCCCCCGGAGTCACGAATCCTCCGTGTAAGACTAAATAAGTCTTACTCAGAGGCTGCAGTTGAAGAGTATGACGTCAGCGTGCCAGGAATATTCATGAGGGCACACTGACTCAACCCCAAGTCCAACACGGACCGTGCAGGCAAGCAGGGGGCGTGGCCAACTGCCGAGCAGTGTAAAGGTCTATGCCTCTGCAAGTGTGTGAAAAAACAAAATGTCAGCACACAAGAACGAGTCCGCTCAAATGTCCATGTACCCAACACCACACTCCCTGACATTGTAAACCCCCAGCACAGTTATAAAAAGTAAAACATTAATTTTTTTTTCTAATTCCCAATATAGCTGCCCGTATTTGCGCGTGTGTGCGGGGGTGTGCCAATTGCTTATCTGCAGTTAGCAATCATGACATGGAAGAGCATAATAAGGAATGTTCATGCAAGTTACACCAAATAGTAATAGTGTAGTGGTAGAGTGTTCGCACAAAGAGGAGGCATTCACGGTTCGAGTCCCACCACTCTCCTTCCTATTTTATGTTCCAAATTAGTATATGAAATAATTCCTGACCTATATGATGAAACTTTTACTAAAAAGCATTGAAATGGCTTATGTATCAGTGAACAAAATGTATATTTATAAAGGAACTTGACATATAATTGCCCGCAGTTAAGCAACGCTTAAGCCAGCGCAATATAGTTGCCCATAGCTAACTCACACTTTAGCCAGCGCAATGTAGTTGCCCATAGCTAAATCATGCTTTACCCAGCGCAAAATAGTTACCCATAGCTAAATATCGCTTTACCCAGTGCAATCAGTTTGTGCGGAGGTGCACGGCGCGCTAACTAGTGCACCGTCGGGCAACGTGGAGCAACGTAGAGCAAAGTTGTTTAAACACAGCCACGCCCCCTAACCTGTCTGGACAGTAGTAAAATAAAAAGCAATGATAAGGTTTGAACCCACGACACTGTGCACCATAACCAAAGTACTGAACCACTAAGCCAAGACAGTTTAGGATAAACACCCACTGTTAACAAATATATAGTAATAAATTTTAGATTAACAATTGCTAAGCAGGTTTGCAATTAGCCAAGAATATTCAAAAATGGCTAATCACAGAAAAGTGCGGGAAATGCGGCATATTTAAGCTGCATAGGCGGGAATACTCACCATAACTGATTGTAGCTCCCATCTGCAGTTAGAATGTCTGGTGCTGGAGGGGTTACACGCTTTCGAGCACAATGCTGGGGCATCGAGGAGTCAAGATACATGGTTTGGCTCCTAGTCCATCGGCATGAGACTCGACTCCTGCAGGGCCAGTTCCAAGGAACGGAGTATAAGGCAGGGGCTTGGAACCAGTTGGCTCATGAACTCACCAGTGCCACAAGTGTCCCTCAGACTGGTGAGCAGGTCCATCAGTGGATCCAGGAGGCCCGTCAAATGCGTGATGCCCCACTACTAAGTAGGTAGCCATGGAATGCAGTATGTAAGACAAGCTAAAATAGTCTAAATAATGGATAGGTATGTCTCAATATCCCTTTATTTACTCCACAGCTGCAGGTGCTCATGCTATGAATCAGCAAGCCTATGCAGATAGGCTGCTAAGGCTGCACCATCAGGCAGGTTAGTAAATATTCTGCATGTATTGTTACATGATATATGTGAGTGAGCATGACAAATGTGTTTCATCCCAATAATACAGCAACAAAATGTCCTGAATAAATCCTCTGCATGTACTGTTATATAACAAATGTCAGTGAGCCAGAAATAGTGTACTAACCCACCAATCAAGGTAAAATAAGTCTGGAATACTATCCCTGCATGTACTGTCATAACATATAAGTAAGCAGGCCTGAAAAAGAGTGTTGTAACCTATTAAGAAAGGTATAATATGTCCTGAATATGTCTTCCGTGTGCACTGTAATAACAAGTAAAGGAGAGAGCCTGTAGAAAAGAGCGTTCAATGTAATTAATAAAGGTATAACACTTGTAATGTGTCTGTGTCGCTTACTTTGAAATGTTGTTGTACCCTTGCAATAAAAAATAGTACTGTTGTATTAGGTGCTGTCAACCCACAGTTGTGCAGTCCCATAGGAAGTGGATGAAGGAAGTGGCAGTAGCTGTGAAGCATAAAACATTCATTCCCTGAATAAATCCTCTGCATGTACTGTTACATATCATAAGTCAGATAGCCAGGAATAGAGTGTAGTAACCCATGAATAAAGCAAAAACATGTCTGGAATACTATCTCTGCATGCACTGTCATAGAATAAAAGTGAGTGAGCCTGAAAAACAGTCATGTAACCTATCAATAAAGGTATAATATGTCCTGAATAGGTCTACTGTATGCAGTGTAATGTCAAATAAAGGAGAGAGCCTGTAGAAAAGAGTTTTAATGTAAATAAGAAAGGTATAATACTTGCAATGTGTATGTGCCAGTTACTCAGGAATGTTGTTGTACCCTTGCAGTGAAGAAATGTTACTGTTGTATTAAGTGCTGACAACCCCTAGTAGTGCAGTCCCATATAAAGTGGATGAAGGAAGTGCCAGTAGCTGTGAAGTATGTAACAGTTCTCAACAGTTGTGAAATGGCTGACATGCATAGGTAAATCTGGCACATGAGTAGCCTGTCAAGGTGTTCCCCAGAAATGTTAGTGTGCTACCTGAAAAGTAGGGTTGTATAGAAAACAAGTGAAAAAGGCACGTGAACGCATCCAGATGTGCAGATACATAAACAAGTAAATTTAATACAAGTATGTAGCAGTAACATCTGCATCTTGGACAGTAACTATGTCAGATATAGGTCAGGTATATAATGAAGTAGCCAAACCCATAATGCAATCAAATGCATGTTGCCTAGTGTAAGAATACATGTAGGGGATATACACCTACAGTCAATAGAGGAATGGAGTGTGCAGTTAAAGTACTAATAAGATGTTAATGGAGGTTTCTTTTTACACCCTACTCCATATGCATAAACAATGCAATTCCACACCTCAATGGATATGTCTAATCTCATAAAATTTGTTGGGACATATGTCCTATTGTTATATCAAATCTGCATTTACTTTGATGCATGTCCCCTGTTAAAACACCACAATCTTGGTGGCCTGTTGCCACCAATCATCCCTGCATGCTGTTGTAATGTCCACTGTCATTCAATGCATGCATGTGTTATGCTTGCTGTTCAACTGTTGTAACCCTGGTGTGCTGGTTAATGGGAATATTACTGCATGCTGTTACAACTAACTTGGAATGCTGTTGTCTATGTTGTAATTAAACACATCTAATCACAGAACGTATGGGAAGGCTGGTCCCAGCAGACCCACCTGTCCTTCCTCAGCTGGCAGTTGCACCTGGCACCAGCAGGTCTGGTGCCCAGCCCAGGCCACCCTCCTCCATTGTTCCTGTGCCACCTTCGGGTGGAAGTACTGCAGGGGATGGGGCTCGCCCCCCCGCAAGCGTGAGCGGAGAAGGGCCTCCTGTCACCCTCTAAGGGTCCGCATTGTGGTATGTAGGGAGATCCAGGCTTGAGGCAAGAGTGGCATGACTCGTGGGTAAGCCTGCCCCTCCTATGCAGCCCCCAGCACATTGACCCTCAGATCTGTGAAGGTCCAGTAGTGACTGCCCATAGGTGGGGATCTCAGTTCCACTGTTACCATCTGTGGGCTCATGGGCTTGCGATTTCCAAACATCCGTCCCTGTCAATTGTGTTCACCCACCCCATGTGTCATACTCCACCCCTGTATGCATCTTGTTTGTCTTGTCTGTTTACCTACCCAACCTACCTCCCCAAATATACCTACTTCCTCTACCTCACTTTCCACTCTCCCCTGAAAAAAAAAAAAAAGGGCGATCTGTACCCGAAAAAAAATTACGCCCCATACATAGCTGCCCATTTTGCACACATGTCCATTGGGCATGTAAACTGATAATTATAATTGGCAGTACAACAAACTTTGTTGTCCTCACCCCTCTCTCAGGGGTAGAAGGTTTCAAATTTCACTCCAAATTTGCAACATTTGCACAGCTGTTGCTGGTAAAGAAATGGGCAACTATGGACCTTTCCTACACCCATCATGCACATCCCGAGCTTGTTTTCCTACTGTCTTTCCCTCTTTGTGCCCCCTTTTCACCACTTTCCTATCTCATTATTTCCTTTTCTTTCAAAGAAATTAGCACGGGGGTTAGCGGAAGTAAGCACTTTTAAGCAGTAGTAAGCGGGTTTAAGCATGTGTGCGCATGTGTGCGCTTAGCTAAGCATTGCTAAGAGTCATGCAAACCCACGCAAACCTGCTTACAACTGCTTAAAAGTGCCTTAGTCACTCTAGGTCAGGGCCCTTGTTCTGCTCAGCAGCAAAATAAAATACCTTTGTTAGTCTCGAACCCCAGACTTTGGACACATAACACTGCATGAAGTACCACTAAGCTACAACAAATATAAAATAACTTGGTGCTGCAAAAAATATATAATGCATTACAATGAGTGAATGTAAAGGAAAAATAGGAAGGCCATAACAAAAAGCCTGTTCTGTGGATCTTTACCAGCAATTGTTGTGGGGTTGCATTACATGAGTGTGATGTGAGAAGCAGCCAATCAAACAGAAAATAATGTTGCAGAGGCACTTTACAACCCCCACACAATATCATAGCAGCACAAACACTGGCATATCTGAGTAGGGCAGAGGCCATACCTCCTAACTCAGTCAACTTTCCAGGGATGTCCCTGATTGTGAAACATATTTTAGCTGTGTCCCTCAGAATCCCTCAGAAAAGTACTGACGCCAGTCAGAATAGTGGGCTATTACACAATGAATACTGACAATAATAACAGTAGACACCGCTTGCATGTCATGAAAGGAGTACTAATCCATATGCACTGCTTCACTGAAGTATACACCTTCTGTTCCTATTATGTGTAAGGTGTACCTCACTTTCAACTACCTATCCATGACACCATGCAAAGATGTATCTGACTGTTCCATAGGCCCGGCAGAGGCCCAAACACACAGGCATATAGGCTATACTGCTGTTACACACTCTGCAAATAGCTTTCTTAGGACCTCCCCAAGCATACCCTTATGTAGGAGTATAACACAGAAATACCAATGCATGTAGCCATGTACTGGTAGCAACTGACTGTAACAATGCCATTGTAACAGTGCTGAAAACACCTGTGAGTTGCACAGACAAAGAATGACAGTGTAACCTCTGGCTACCATCTGGGTAGGTTCACAGGTGGGAACCATGCAGACAGACAACCTGCCCTGATAAACCCACAGGTACACACCAATCCTGCAAGTCCAGTAAGATAATATTCACATATTAATGCATAATGCTCTCAGTATGTAAGCCTCCCCCCAATTAAAAGATACTTGTGCGTTTAGGGTCTACCAAGTGTGTAGGTAGGCATACTCAGTACAGGAATTGTCCAGTTGTCCTACGAACCCTATGGTAATGTCAACAGTAAAAAACATAAACCCTGCAGAAGTCAGTACATTAATATTCCCAGTATAGTCACATGAATGTTGTGTAAGCATTTGTAGTGGTGAATAAAACTCTACACTGATAACTCAGTATTGGAAGTGGCAACAGTCAGGTCTGAGTACAACATGTACATCACAGTCTGCACCTCTAGCTTCATTTATAAGATGTATACCAACCTTCTGACTTGCACAACAGTCTCCACAGCAAACAAGCATGGGCCCCACTCTGGATATCTGAAAGGGCTACACCTACATACCTTAGCAATTTATAGCATTGGGTTACTATGAAAGTGATACTATGACAGTGAGTACTGCAATTACCACTCAGCAGGCTGTATGCATTTACCAAATGCTGGGCAACAATTGGTGCAGAGGGCATCACATGCACATGTGCAGATACCTATAAAAGCAGATAGGACTTGCTATCCCCACATGCAATAATTACATTGCAAGTTCAACATAGTGAACAACGCCAAGCAGGAAAAAAACAAAACAAAAACAAAAACAAAACAAAAAAAAAAACAACAGTACATTTCAGTACCAAAAAAAAATAAATAAATAAACATACACAGATGGACCCGGAAGGGACATACAGGTATGTAACAGTTTGTAGTTACCAGCAGGAATTAGATGGTTATGGTTAGTACTGTTGATCCTCTGATACATGCATATGTGGCAGCAGTAGGTATGTATGCACTGATGCCATGCATAAGTATTGCCATGGAGAAATTGATGGGTAGCTGTGTGCAGTGGGACATAAGTGTGACAGTTGTAGCTCAGCAGTACATGTCAAACATCTGAACATGTTATCTATGGTCTGTACAGTACTGCATTTAATGGAAGTTTTGGGGAGTATTGCAAACACCTAGATAAACTTGGATGTCACAGAGTAAGACATGCATTATAGTCACATAATGTGTAGCTTAGCATTGGCAACTGCTGTAGCAGGTTAGCATAGTAATGTATCATTTGCAGCTATGTATACCCTTATACTATTACTGTATGCACACGTGCCAACTGTCCATGTTGTAGCAAGGCCCAACATGTCATCCGTGAGGTGTATGGACTTACAACAGTGTGGACCTTGTGTCTGTATGGCACACACATATGTCGAGATACATGTGTGTCTGATTTATGAGCATCTGAACATGTGCATAGAGCAAGGGACATACTGCAACTGCTTGTGAAGGGTGGACATTTATATGTTGGTGCAGGTTGTTATGTGCATATATATATATATATATATATATATATATATATATATATATATATATGTAGGTTGTAGTGTGTGTCAAATAAGACAAGCATACAGTGCTGGCATATGACATGTGTTGTTCAAATGCCGTGGGTATGCTTTGTTAGGTATACAGTCTCCCAGATATGGGGTCCTGTGAAACATATATGGGCTGACAACACCTTCCATGCATTCTGCACAAGACTGTGCAATATCATTACATAACTGTATCCCCCTCAACCTTTGCATTATTGATATTTCCACCAGGAAAGGTGGACTGTATATGTGCTGATATGCATATCAATGTGTACACCAGTGGATGTTGAAATGTACGCTCCAGCTGAATGCTGTACATGTATTGCCATCCCTGTTGTTAAAAGCCCTGTACCCATGAACTAACACATAGGTGGGAGTGTACTCAACACCGAAGGTGTGATAAGAGACTACAGGACACAGGTGGACAGTAGTGTCCCTAATGATGATCACTGTGCCACACTTGTCATGTAAACCTAGTACAGTCCACATGTCGTCAGTAAATGTGTATCATCCATGGAAACAGAGGTCAGGGTTCCACTCCACTCATCAGTCATAACACCCATCATAGAGTACAATGTCCCTGTTGGTATGTATCTCAGAAGACATACACAGCAACAGTAGATGCCAGACACATACCTCACAAAGAGTATTACCGGATTCCAAAAGATGCCCTATGCTGACTGTCTTACCAAACCAATGCTACACTGTGTCATATACCGCCTACCCAGAGGCTACTCCTGCCCAACATACAAAGCTATGGCAAACCCACAGGTGTTGGACGTGCTCCATGTAAACAGATGGAACACCAGACAAGATACACACTCTACTGATCAACATCTTGTAATGTAAAAAGCAGAACATGCTCGACTGGCACATCATCATCACAGACACATACCATATTGTGGAACCAACCACCTATCAACAGCATATGAAGGTCCTCATTAGCAGTTGCCATCAATAACCATGATGATTGCATGTGAGATAGGAAACACAACCCGGTAATCACCCCTGTGGCTCTGCATGACAGGGGCACAGGAACCTACATTACATGTGTGTTGTAGTGCAGGGTACCATATGTCTATGCTTCCATAGGCCCTATGGATAACAGCCTATCAGCTACCTAGGACATGATACACACACACATGTACCTGTTGCAACACATGCTATGTGAGGTTGACTGTGTGTGATGGAGAATGTGTATGTGAATGTGTCAATGATGTGTATATGTGTGATCGCCTAGTGGGAGTCTATGTATACCATGTTATGTAGTGTTGTACCTCTAATCCCATCAAAAGATCCGTATGCTATTGCCAGGCATGAAAATCACTATGGCATACGTTGTGACATAGTCCCATGTTGTCGAATGAAGTGTGCCTTTGTAGGCTAAAGCAGTACATGTGTGCTTATTGATTGTTAACACTAATGAATACAAGTCATGTATGGACTGTAGTACTACCTGAATCTGTATGCCTCAACTGCACAGTATGGTTTATATCCACATGGCTTGGTAACACACTCTTGTTTGTTACCTGTAGTCCTCACACATCACATACCTCAGGCATGGGATTATGTATGTGCTGGCACACAGTAATGAATGGTACACAGGTAACTGTAATCTGGGTTGCCATACCCTTGTGTCTTGTAGGTATATCTGATGTGTGTGTGGGTATGCCTGTAACATGTCCTCGGTGGTATGTGTGTCATAGGATATAGGTGCATATCTAGCAACATGTATAGTGTAGTACAGCAGTATGCCACCTATAGTGGTGAATGTGCACATATGTTACTGAGGGGTTTGCTATCAACAAGTAGTGTGGTGTACTGCTAGTACTGTAACCATACTGTACATAGATTTAAATGGATGACAAACAACTGTATGCATTAGCTTCATATACACCTCCCGTGGCTAGGTGCTGCATTGTGTCACATACAGTGTGCCATGTACTGTTGTATAGTCCTACATACTGGTTTCACTTTGTGGCTGTGCAGAACATGGTTTGGTATGTAGCATGTGCCAGGCACTGTCAGGCAGTTGTGGTCTTAGCAGTCATATGTGTTATTAAAAGTGTGTATCTGCTGACAGCCAATAGGTTGCTATATATGGCATTTCAATGATGTCTGTACATTAGAATGTTGAGTGTGCAACATGGCTTTTTCACAATTACTGTTTAATTGTCTTCCAGGGTTATGGCACACAACAGAAAGCCATCCTATACCCCTGAGGAGGAGGACATTATCGGAGATGCACTCATCCAACATTATAATCTACTGTTTTCAAGATCCTGCCAGGACCAGCATGGTCGCACTGCACTGTGGCAGGATGTTGTCCGTTGGGTGAATGATGTAGGCATGCATAACCGGACTTATGAGCAGGTATGCCATCACTGCAGTGATTTAATCAGACATGTCCGGCAGCATGCCTCCGATGTCCACAGACAACAGCTTGCCACAGGTGGTGGTGCTGCCACACATCCCCCCCCTCACCAAAGTGGAAGATCTGCTCCTCAGCATGGGGGATCCTGGCCAACCAATACAACACACCTGTGTCATCATGGAGGCCGGAGTCACCCAGCACAGTGACAACGAGCGTGCAGGTAACATGGCATATCCATAGACCACTGTTATCCAAAGTGTTATAATATGCATTAATCAGATGTGTACTGTGTATGCAGAATATGTGGAGCCTGGTGTCATGCAATACTGATAATTCGGGACATTATCTGTATGCCTGTGACTGTCACCCCATGTACTACTGTATGATTGCAGACTCACAGCAGCAATGCCGTAGTTGTTGACACTGACATGCTGTCTCATATCCTTGCAGGTCCCTCTGGTGTGATAGCAAGACAGGAGACCCATGCTGGTGAGTGGGCTACAGTCAATATAGCATATAACATGTGCATGTCATAGGAGAGTTGTAGGCCATATACACATGTTAAACACCTACGCATAGTGCATGCTCTGCATGTTCTCTGTGTGACTATGCACTCCACAGTGACATGAGTAGCTGACTCATAGGTTCATAGGTTCATAGGTTCATACTAGGCTATCTGCCCGAGGGCATTTATAAGCCTAGCCCATTTGTGTGTGGCTTCCACCCCTTTAGTATGGGGAACTATAACTATACCTATTATTTGCCTGCTGTCTGGTCAGAAACGAGAGGGTATGAGGGGGTAGTATATCTACGATCTCCATCTGTTCAAGATTTCTCTTGAACAAGGCCAAGGCCAGCCTGCCTCTCCTGCTCCATTTTGTTCCACAACATAGGGTATGGGAGTCTGGGTGATGAATCCTCCCTCCCAGCTTAGCCTATTAATCAAGGTTTAAAAGGTTTAAGTCCCTTGTGGCTCTGATGGATCTAGATTTTTGAGGTGAAGCATATTCATCGTCTGGGTTTTGGTTATGCCTTGTATGTTAGGCAAATGACATGGCCTTGTATGTTAGGCATACATACACATGCAACACACAGAGCATCACAAACAAGTCGGGTACACTGTAGTGGATATTGTATAGGCATAGCCAATACACATGCACACAACATACATCACTTTGTCATATGCAGTATGTGTTAATATGATACACATGGCGTATGTAGACACGTGCTGTAAGGTCGTACTCCAGTATCCCATATGTCATCAACACAGCACACATACTATACCTGGGGGTAGAGGCCTATCATGGGGTAGTGTGACATGCATCAACACACAACATAGTCATGTTAGGCAATGCTCCCTATTAAACACCTGACATGCCCATACAATGACTGTCTGTGAACTGTTTAATGTAGCCTAAGTGGTGCAGGTCAGGTACAGCATGATAGTTGCCAGTGTGACATGCATCAGTGTCCTTGAGTGGCCACATGATGCTGCCTGATGATGACTCATGGTAGTACACTACATCCAGTTAAAGTACCTGCAGTACTACACATAGCATTCATTGTTAGACACCTGACAGTTGTATGCATCTGGACATGGTTTGTATACCTATGAGTGATGGTGCACACGACATTGGAAAGTGTTTCAGACTTGCAGTGCAATGTTGTGTCCATGTACACATTGTCTACCAGGGTGAGGGCAATCAGTGAACAACACACATGCATCAACAACATGTATACTGTTAACTACAAGGACTCTCTGCACTCGCACTGCATGCTGTCAAGCAACACACATCCTGCATGCTGACACATGTGAGAGGACTCTTTGTCTTGTGATACTCTACTTCACCATCAACCACTAACGACTATGTTCCATATTGCTGTTGGTGTGTGTGTGTCAACTGGAATGTGTAGTGTATTAGTGTGCATGTGTTCATGTGTTCATGTGTGCATGTGTGCATGTGTGCATGTGTTCATGTGTGCATGTGTGCATGTGTTAATGTGTTCATGTGTGCCTGTGTTCATGTGTGCATGTGTTCATGTGTGCATGTGTGCATGTGTTCATGTGTGCATGTGTGCATGTGTTCATGTGTGCATGTGTGCATGTGTGCATGTTTGCATGTGTGCATGTGTGCGAACATCCTGTACAGATGGTAAAGTGTGCTTCCTGTCTCCCTCTCACAGGTGCTGAGGTAATGTTGAATGGGTGCAGCGGGGAACCTGAGGTCACTGCCACTAATAGTGACCATGATGATACATGTGTAGTGGCACAGGCATGTTTGACAAGGTCTGTTGGTGGTCCACCAATCGACAGTTCACAGCTTTCCACCCCATCTATGCGCACATATGTACTGCCAATACATCCCTCAACACCAATGGCCTTAGGTGAGGAACAGCATACGGTAGTCATTGACCAGGAAAGTGTGGTATCCATGGCACATGCAACCCCACACAGCAGCCATGCCCAGACACATGGAACGGTACCACATAGGCATATGTCCAGGGGTTCTCGTGGGAGCATCGCTGGCCGTAATGCCCCTGGCAGGCATGCCTGCACAGGTCTCACAACCTCAGGTATGTTCCAGGCTGTGATGCAAGCACAGGCATGTATGGGATGGTACACCAGGCAGGGACTAAGGGTGCAGAGGGCTCATAACACTGTGATCAATGACAGTATCCGTGACCTTGCCGGTGCCATCCGCAATTACACCGATGTCATTAATAGACGTTGGGGGGAGACACAAGATGTCCTCCGCAATGTTATGTCCATGTGCCAGGACAGTGCAGGACGGCTGGGACATCGACGTGGGCGTATGCCAGCAACATCCTCGGCTGGCAGCCGATGTGGATGACAACGAAGTGCCAGCCGCTCCCATAGTGTACCAGCCACAGCAATGTTGTGGCTGGGCTGTCGGTAGACCGTCCGAGACGACCACGTGCACATGGCTCTGGCCAGTCCCAGCAGGGACATGGGTCCAGTCAACATCCCTCTGCCTCTGACGATAGTCTTCAGTCTGGCTTAGTACCTGATACAGTCCATTTCACCCCTGCCAGGCACAGGTACTGTGTCCATGGCCGGAGACAGTGATCTGTACAGCCTGGCAGGTACAGTCTGTGGCTGTCCCACAAACTCCCATATTTGGCAGTCACAAGGGGTACTGTGTGCATGCAGACACACACACATACTACCAACATGTAGGGCTAACACATACACACACACATCACATCAACACTGACCCATACTGTACTGTTGTCCCTCACACACACACACACACACACACACACACACACGCAGACACACACACACACAGACACACACACACACATATATGTTGATTGGATGAGTCATTGTCGGGCTCTGGAAAACAATCACACACCCTTTGCATATAATGAAACTGTGCCACCTCCTGTCATCTGTGACATTGATGCAGGAACATGATAACATGTACTGTATTTGTATAACTTGATGTTGGAGCTTTTCTCCCTGGGCCTCCGCTGAAAATGGACCTGGTCCAGTCGGAATTTCCCGGTTAACAAATGTAAAATAAAATAAATAAAATAAAATAAACATGGTGCTGATGCACAGGGTGACCTACTAGCAGTGTAGCAATGTTAGCATATTGTGAACAGTAATGGGTAATGATATCCTTGTAGGTGTATTTGAGCAGGCATGATGCATCCCGGCAGTGATTATCAATTTTGTATTGTATACACCAGTGTTAATTCCAAACATGGATTGTCCACACATGTGACAGTTGGCTGATGTGTGTGGTACTGGCAGCATGTGTCAAGTGGATGTAACATCTATGATGTGTGCTGTACAGATTCCAAGGTGTACATTTGTGAACATGGTGGAGGTGCACTTCTTGCATGTATGTGCATGGTGGGCACATGTGAAGGGTGACATGCCCTACATTGCACAGTGTTAATACTTCATATTTCCTATTGGTGTCCAATATGCATGTCACTACACATATGTCACAACTTGGGTACACATGTGTGTATGACATGGTATGACACTATGCTGTGGGTGATACTGTTGATATTTGTCATTGGTTAGCATTCTGGTAGTGTACATAACCTCAACAGCCTGATTTTACCCAGTCGTTACATGATGTCTTGACAACTGACACACAGCTGTAGGATACACAGTAGAATTAGAATCGTTCTGGTTTTGTACTATACCAGTTACCAGTTGTAATGACCACAACACATTCCCGTGACCACTCCTGTTTGGCATGTGTCCATCCTAGGTACACGCAGAGACTCTAGGGATATGTACATCCACGTCTGGTAATGCATACAGTGGCCTACAAAGCATTCCCCGGATTAGACACCTGTCTTCCATGAGGGTATCATACAGACACATACCTGTTGACAAACACATGTTGTGAAGCTATGATCCAACAACAGCATAGTCATCCACATTTGCTACACATAGTATCCTGATTGTACCACATTGGTAGTAGCACACAATGTGTAGCAGGGGTACCATTGTGTACAGACAGCCACATGTGATTTCATCTGTCCTTTGATATCCACATCCCCAAAGCTATGATGATGTCCCTCAGTGTATTACATAAGTAATAAGGTGTCTGTATGCATATACACGGGGTTGTTGTATACCTACCATGAATGGCCATTATTGACAGACTGTGTTGTGTTTGGGCATGTCTGTCATATGCCACAGGCATACACCCACACTCACACTATTCTATAACAACTGTCATGTGTGTGTGTGACACAGATAACCTAGGACACAGCTCACTACAGTGGCTGGACTTGTCACATACATACATATGTGAGCTATGGTCCAAGAAGCAGCAGCAAAAACTGTCAATGGTAACAGCTGTAGTTGTGTTGACAGCAGGCTTCACACCTATGATGTGAATGAGGTCACATGTACATATATGTGTTGTCCACACAGTTACCAATTTAGGTCACATGTACATATGTGTATTTGCCACACAGATACCTGCAGTGTGCAATGCACATACTGTTGTTTTACTGATATGTCATACAGTAGTAGTAGCAAAACACACAACACTTTGCTCAACAGTGTCACACACACACACTCAACAATTGCAGGATTCAAAACCCTACCTACTTATGTCATGGTACTAAACACATATGCATTACCACTATGCGCCATATGCTTTACTAGGAGCTTTCATTTCCACTGCTGTTTTTGTGGGATACTGACATCATCAAACCTGCAAAAGGGGTATTCACCTCTTTCAATGTGTTTTCACAGTCTCAAAAAAGGCCACTTTTCTCATAGGATTATACACACACCATTTGTAGGATTCAAACCCCTAACTAACTATGTTATGATGCTAGTGAGATATGCATGAACATGACATGCTATATGCTTTACTGGGTGTTTTTATTTCCACTGCTGTATTTGTGGGATACTGACATCATCACACTTGGCAAAGAGGTATTCACCTCTCCTAATGTGTTTCCACAGTCTCCAAAAAGGCCACTCCTCTCAAAGGCAGTCGCACACCCACACTCAGCATTTACAGGATTCAAACCCCTATCTAACTATGTTATGACACTAATGAGATACGCATTAACATGACGCGCTATTTGCTTGACTAGGAGCCTTTTTTTCCACAGCTGTATTTGTGGGATGCTGACATCATCACACTTGGCAAAGAGGTATTCACCTCTCCTAATGTGTTTCCACAGTCTCCAAAAAGGCCACTCCTCTCAAAAGATGTTTTACACACACATAGCATTTGCAGCATTCAAACCCCTACCTAACTATGTTATGACACTAGTGAGATATGCATTAACAGAAAGCGCTATTTGTTTTACTGGGAGCATTCATTTCCACAGCTGTATTTGTGGAATGCTGACATCATCACACTTGGCAAAGACGTATTCCCCTCTCCTAATGTGTTTCCACAGTCTCCAAAAAGGCCACTCCTCTCAAAGGCAGTTTCACACACACACATTCACACTCAGTATTTGGATGATTTAAACCCCTACCTAATTATGTTATGACACTAGTGAGATACTAATTAACAAGACACACTATTTGATTTACTGGGAGCATTCATTTCCACAGCTGTATTTGTGAGATGCTGACATCATCACACTTGGCAAAGAGGCATTCACCTCTCCTAATGTGTTGCCACAGTCTCCAAAAAGACCACTCCTCTCAAAGGCAGTCACACACACACATTCACAGGGTTCAAACCCCTACCTAACTATGTTATGACACTAGTGAGATACACACTAACACAGCGTGCTATTTGCTTGATTGGGTGCAGTCATTTCCAATGCTGTATTTGTGGGATGCTGACATCATCACACTTGGCAAAGAGGTATTCAACTCTCATAATGTGTTTCCACAGTCTCCAAAAACACCACTCCTCTCAAAGGCAGTCTTACATACATTCACAGGATTCAAACACCTACCTAACTATGTTACAACACTAGTGAGGCACGCATTAGCGCAACATGCTATTTGCTTTATTAGGTGCATTCATTTCCAATGCTGTATTTGTGGGATGCTGACATCATCACACGGCAAAGACGTATTCACCTCTCATAATGTGTTACAACAGTCTCCAGAAAGGCCACTCCTCTCAAAGGCAATCTCACACACACATTCACAGCATTCAAACCCCTACCTAACTATGTTATGACACTAGGGAGATACACATTAACCCAACGCGCTATATGCTTTACTGGGAATATTTATTTCCAAAGCTGTATTTGTGGGATGCTGACATCATCACACTTGGCAAATAGGTATTCACCTCTCCTAATGTGTTTCCACATTCTCCAAAAAGGCCACTCTCCTCAAAGGCAATCTCCCACAAACACACACTCAGCGATTGCAGGATTCAAACCCCTACCTAACTATGTTATGATGTTAGTGAGATATGCATTAACACAACACGCTACATGCTTTACTGTATGGTTTTGTTTCTCATGCTATATTTGTAGGTTGCTGACATCATCAGACTGGACATGGTAATGTGTGTGCACTTAGTGTTATGCAATCCCAGGAATTAACCTTGTGGGTCAGCAGGTGTGAACATCTTGAACAGGAATCCACAATTCATAGCTTGTGTGATCTATCTGTGGACAAATTACCATTCCTTCATATGACAATACATATTCATGCACATATTGTTGGTTTTGTGGATACAACATGTGTCTGTGATGTTGGTAAAGGGCTATTCAAAGTCTATGTGGGACCTGTGTTGCTCCTTTCAGTGATGTATGTCCTGGGTGGCTGCCTTGCAAGAAATCTAGCAGGTTTGGGGAACATGGTGTACTCATTAACATACCACAGATGTTTGGGTTGTGTGTTTGTCAGTTTACAATAGTTCTGTTCCTGACTGCAATCATGATGGTCTCCATGGACTAGCAGTTCGGACTTCATAGGCTTATAGGAGTATAGTTCCCATGGTGTGTTGTGCACCAACACTTGTGGGGTGTGCCACATGTTGCTGTAACACATTCAATGGTGTAAGATTCTGTAGAAAGTGTGAGGCTCAACAGACTGTTCAGGTGCAGAGTCGGTTTGTTCTGTTGTTCACTTATGACACATATGGGGAAACAATGTTATCCATGTGATGGGATTCATTTGGCTTTGGGAGGACCAGTTTACACATTTTACATGTGATATCTCCTGGTATGATGATAGGGCCTTTTGTCACTGGGAGGTGGTATGTTTGTATGGGCCTGTCTGACAGGATGTCGACATTGTCACTCAGGTATAATTGACACTGACTCAGGACATATATGACTGTACACTCATATTTCTGACATAGCTGAAGGAGGTGTGATGTTTCTGTCTGTACTCCTTTGCAGATTATCTTTCCAAAGCAACAACAAACCTGAACACTAAACCCCTGTTATACTCTTTTACACACTTCACACACTACTGATCCTTTGTGATCAGTTGACAGTGTATGTCATCATTATATCCTGGCATGTCCAAACGTCAGTTTTGTGTGTACTCTCCAGTCCAGCTGGTGCATATTGGAATTTTGATGCATTGTTACAACTGCCTTATGTACACAGGGAACACTGTTCTCCTACCAACAAACTCAGATATATGTGAGAGGTGCAACTGTATAGACAGACAGGAGGCTGAGCTCTGCCAAGCTATGATGGGCACAGTCTATCAGATGGTGAAGGTAACCACACACACAACAAATCCAGTCGCACATGGACCTATGACAACAGCAAACCATATACATTGACACACAAAGACATACTCAGAGCATCTAAATATACTCTGCCTAAGCAGCAAAGACATCCAAAGCAGACAAACAACTGCTCACTCACAACCGTACACACATATCACATAGTTCACAAAGTCATTGTGCCACACAGTCACTGCCCTTAGGCCTACACAACACACCTCATACACTTGTATTAGGTGACTGTAATTGTCGGTCACACTGACATCCCACTCACCAGGCTGAACAAGGTGAAGGTCACTTTGTGCTGTGTGTTGGGTGCCAGGATCTGCCACATGACACATGCACTCTTATCAGTCCACTGCAAGTACAAATATGGCTCCATCATTGACCATGCTGGTGTGTAAACCCTCAGATGTTCCTCCCTAGACTACATGACAAGAGACATAGAGGAGCTCTCTGATCATGTAGCCAAGGCCAGTATAACCATGACCTTGTGTAGCATCTTACCCTCACCAAGTACTATGTCACAGTATACAGACAAACTGATCACTTTTAACAATTGCCTAACATATTGTTGTCATTCAAAGGGGATCCAGTGTCTGTCAGCCTGGGATTACATGCTCAACATGCCATGTACATTCGCTATGGACTCCATGCACCTGTCACTCCTAGGCTTTCACAGACTGGCTTAGGCTCTTGACACACTCATAGTGGTTGTTTGAAGTGAGGCTCAGAAGACAAAACCACAGCCATAGACATTACAGGGTAAAAGAAACGGAGAGTGATGCTGCTCAACAACTGATGTCTAACCCTCAGAATGCATGCACTCAGGACTCACATCAGTATGGAGACTGTCAATATATGTGCAGTAATAGACACCTGGTTCAGGCTCACAAAAGCACAGCAGCACTACCAGGTTTTACATCATACCATGGTTTTCAAACACAAGACTTGGACCAGACAACAGCAATAGGGGGGGTATCCATATACATCATTCATACACACAACTCCAGGTTGGTAGCACTGCACAAAGCATCGGAGAAAGTACATGTGCAACTGACAGTGAGACAAACTGCATTTCAGTTTGTAGACTGCTACAGACCACACTCCCAAACTTGGGAACAACACTTGTTATTCCTAGGAACACTGGGGAATGTGAAGGTCTCACCAAACACCATTATATTGTGTGACTTCAAATACACAGACATTGACTGGGTATACTACTCAAGCACTGACACCCTCGCACAACAGTTGCTAGGTTGTTACACTCAAATGCTATGGCAGACCTGGTCACCACAACCACAGGGGGTTAAAACATGTGGGACCTGATCATCACCAACATGGGGACTCTATGTTCCACACCAGAGGTATACCCCTCATTGTTAAAGTCAGAACATACATTCATCTCACTAGACATGCATATCCCATACACACACACATCTTAGGTGATCTCAGTGACATACTTCTCATGAGCAAATGTCACACTTGTACAAACTGAGGTGGTATTCCTCAAAGACCCTGGGACAGTGTTAATTATGACTCAGACCACTTATTCCTTTACAAGCCCATTCTATGGACAACTACTGGAATGTATGGATCATGCTATCCCAGATAACTACAAGACTCACTCCTCCAAAGGCAGGGGACCTGTCTGGTGGACCACAGCCATTAATGAGCTATACAAGGACAGGAGGAGGCTACTACATTATAGAGCACAATCACAATCAGGAAGGCATCTCTGATCAGTACTATGGAATAGCTACGATCACTTGTTGATTCATCTAAGGCCCACTTCTAACGGACACTTGCAACAGACACTATGGACAATCACAAGGCCTTATTTAGTTATGTCAGGGACCTGGGTGGGAACTCACAGATATGCTGTGAGTTACTGCATAATTACAAATGATACAGTGAACCCACTGACATTGAAAACATCCTGGACAACAGGTTCAGTGGGAATGTTTCCCCACCATCCCCCCTGCAGTGCACATGTCCATCACAACAGGGTGTAGCCTCCCTGACATCACAGATGAACAGGTGTGTGCTGCCCTCTCCATAGCAGACAACACAGCATCAGTGGGACCAAATGATGTCCCGGACTGCGGCTTACATGCGATTCATGACGAACTTCACACTCACATTATGTCACTGTTCACTATCAGCGTTACTACAGGATATGTACCCATGGAATGGCGTACAGCTATGGTGTACCTGCTCCACAGTGCTGGTGCCACAAGGGACCCTGAACATTATCGCAATATATGCCTAACTATCCTGGTCTGCTAAGCTATGGAGTGTATCATCATGAAACACATACACATAGACATTGTGAACCTACAGACAGTGGATCCTACACAATTTGGTTTTGTTGTGGGCAGATCTTGCCTCTTGCACCTGTTTGATGTCTTTAAACAGTTAACAGGTCCATAGATGTACAGAGGGTTGTCCACACAGCCTACCTGGAGCTTGCACACCAGTTCGACACAATACCCCACTCGGACTTTATACATTAGATCACCGGATTCAATATCTACACATATGTCACAAGATGAATTGCTAACTAGATCATGGATAGCACACACATGGTCAGTATTGTAGGTGCCATGTCTGACTATACACCAGTTACATGTGGCATCCCACAGGGCTCAGTTCTGGGACCTCTCTTGTTCTGTATATATTTCTGAGATGTACTGGCTAACACAGGAGGAATATGGCTGACCATGTTTGCAGATGACTGCAAACTGTGTTCCATAATTGGCACCACAGCTGGCACAAGCATCCTCAGAAAGGGTCTCACAGAGATGGATGACCGGTGCTAGAGCCATGGCCTACAGCTACCTTCCTTCAGATGCATAGTCATCACCTTTGGTAGTAACATCATGCCCACACATTACCACATAGTTGATGATACATCATGTACAGTGTGTGTGATTTGTGATTTGGGGACATGAATACTTAGTACTCCCACCTTTGACATTCACGTTGCCAATGTTGTTGGACACACCTTCTATTTAGCCCACCTTATCCCATACGGTTTTACAACCAGATCAGGTGGGGTCATTGTGACCCTATACTCATTAGGCACATGCTTGGGTACAATGCCCCATTTCAGATGTACCTTACCCAACACCTGCAGCAACTGGAATGTACACAAATGTACATAACCAAGTGGATCTAGGGACGCACACAGATGGTATGCACAGTTTGGCTATGGTGACCCCCAGCTCTCCTCAGTTGCTTACTGCCTACCTGGATGCAGTCTGTGCCTTTTGTTAGAAGCCATGTCCATTACAGCATTGATGGACAGGCTCCACATGAGGATATAAAAGTCCCTTACAGCTACATGCTCCAGGGACAGGTACATCAGCAATGATGTTAATAGGACATGCTGGAGGAGCAGATTCCCATCACAGAGGCTACACTCACTCAGTAATGTTATCACAGTCCCACATATGCACAGACCCACGTTGACGACCTACAGGTGACATCTTCACAGGTAGATGGGTGATCGTATGTTTAGCCCTGGGATATGTTATGGGTCCCTGCTAGACAGAGGCAGAATGAAATGAACATATGTGAGATATCTTATGTGACCTACTATTCACAGGCACAGTCTACTGATCTAGCGGGATTGCAAAATACAAACACACTGTGGCTAGGCTTCTACATACCCTAGGGCAGATAACCTAGTGTCAACCTCTGGACCTATGCTAATGTTCGGGATGCACATTGTTCAGTGATGGTACTGATTGCAGGTTTTGTTTCTTCTTTTCTTTACCACTTTCTATGAACAACCTAGGTAACTGCATAACATATTTGATTGTGACAGGATTTCACTATATTATATATGTGTCTGTTGTCATATCACTGTGTGCACATGGTGGATTGGTGAATAGTGTGAGGTTACTGGGTTGACACATGCAACTGACGGGTAAGTGTGGCCCACTGCTGTACTCAAACTTTCCCTAAGTGTGTGAGCATGCCCAGTTCAGACTTTCAGTGTTTTGTTACCTGACATTTGTCTCATATATTCAAGTGTGTGAGCATGCCCAGTGTGACCTTGCAGTATGTTGCTGTCTGAGGTCCACTACATTTGTTGATGTGTGTGAACATTACCAATATTAACATTTATACTATATGTGATGTTGAATATCAGGTTCTATTATTACTGCAGGCCTCACCTTTGTGACTTAACTCGACAGGGATTATGCTATGCCTGCAAGGTTTCCATGAGATACTTAGCATTGACTTATCAACATTTTTTCATACAAGCTGACCACTGACATACTGTCATGGTTTAGTGGTTATGTACTATGACTATAGTGCACTGTATCCTGGGTTTGAGGACTGTCACTGCTTCATATTTTCATACATGCCAGAACAGACTGCTTCAAGAAAAGTGAAGCAAATACGAACATCTTAACCTGCTTTTGCTGAACTATGCCCACATTTGACCAGACTTGCACAACATTGCTCACTGTTGACCAACATTGCTGAATAGTGCACAATATTGCTCAACATTGCCTGTAGTTGTGCTACTTAGTGTGTGCAATTTTGTTTACATATACTAAATAGTGGTGAGAGCTGTTTAACAGTGCTTTTTATTGCTTAACACATAGCAATCATGCCTCAGGTGGTGCTGCAGGGCTGCCTATGTCGGATGTACATTTTACACTCCCTATACATGTTTGTTAACAGGTAGTGTCAAGTTAGGCATCCCTTTTACTATATGTGCGAGTCAGAGAGAGGTATCATTTCCAGGTCCCTGCCAAAGCATACTGGGCGCCCTTCTGCCTACTGGGGCAGGCTTAGGGGTTCCTCCTTTCCTCCTCTGGTCATGCTGATGATGGCCTTGGCAATGGTGGGGGGGGGGGCTGTTTTGCCCCCAGCCTATGCTGCTGCAGCTGTTTTAGCAGGATCATATTGTATAGCATAGCGCATACCATGACTATTTGGGTACATGTAGTTGGTGAGTACTGCAAGGCTCCACCAGATGTGTCCAGGCACCAGAACCGTGACTTGAGCAGCTCAAACACACGCTCGATTACATTTCATGTTTGTGCGTGTGCCTCATTATGGCATTCCTGTTCAGGTGTGTGTGCATTTCTGATGGGTGTCATCAGCCACGGCTCAAATTGCATATCCAGCATCCCCCACTAGGTGAACATGAGGGATGTCCCCATTGGCAAATGGCTGGCACAGCTGTGTCAGATTCCAGATATGGGAGTCATAGTAGCTTCCAGGGCAGCCAGCACACAAATTCATTATTATGCCCTGGGCATCACACACAACCTGGCAGTTGATGGAGGGGTAACCCTTGCGGTTATAGTATACCCTACCCTACTCACCAGCTGGTGCCTTGATGTGAATGTGCATGCAGTCTATTGCACCCACTACCTCAGGGTATTCTGCTATTTGCTGGAAGAGACGCATATTGCTGGCCAATACCTCACGGGAATTTGGGAAATATACATGATCACCGTCATGTGCTGACATGGCATTCAGGAACTGGTGCAGTACCCTGGATGCTGATGCCTGTGAAATCCCCATAATTTCGCCAGTTGGTCTCTGGAAGGTACCTGTTGCTAATATTCTTAGGCCAACACATACCTTGGTTTCCACTGGGATGGGTTCCCCTCTGTTGGTTCTGTGTGTGAGGTGTTGCCTACACAGCTCAACAATTTGCTGCATGAGGTCTCTGTCAACTCTATAGCGCTCCACTATCTCCAGCTCCTGTAGCCCCTGGTAGGTTACCCTAGGCCTGTACACTCTTCTCCATCTCCTCACTGCGGGTCGCTCAGCACCATTCACATTGTCACCACCCTCAGCATGTTGCATATGTCGCCTTATAACAGCAATGGCAGCCCCTAACATTTCTTTGTCTCAGTAAAGCTTTTTCAGTTTTCACTTCTATTAGCTTACTGCAGTGTTGCCGTGTCTCTGAGAAAAACATACTGAAAAGTTGTCTGCTGTGTTTTAAGTGCTGGGCTGGGCTGGGCTAGTATACTGCCTGTGTAATTGCCTGATTCTGATTGTTTTCACCTGCTAGCTCTGCTAGTACTCCTTGGTTAACTTCCTACTATTTGTTGTGCTTCCTTTTCCCTTTCTGTTTCCTCAGGGGGCAGTGCCGGGCAAACAAGCGCAAACACGCGCACACCAGCTCACATGCGCGCACACATGCTTACAAGGACTACAACTTGCTTATTCTTGCTAACACACGTGCACACAGGTGCAAACGCGCTTACACAGGTTTCAGCAACCTTACACTTGCTTACTCCGGCTTAAACGCGCGCACAAAGACGCACACGCGCACACGCAGGCTTACTCGGTTTTACAGGTGCACACATGCCCGCATACATGGTGCAGGCATTTCTACAAGAAACTTTGGTGTTGTTCACGGCATACACCTTCAATTTCTTGCCTTTAGCTAGGGTACCTGTTGATACACCTCTTCCAGTGATTAGTATCTGACAGCAGACACATGACACTCTACTACAATGAGCTTCACTTCTCTCAGACATACCCCCCTTATGATGTCACCTATCTTCTACTCTGTTACATCCCTTATCCTTCTCCTACACTACACTGACTGTGCTCTTTTGCTATGTAAACTTGTGATTCACTATCCTTACCCTCATTTGCATAGGATTGCCTACTAATGCTTGGTTTCAACTCTTAGACTGAGCTTCCCCCCTTAGCAACCTCTACTCGGTAGCCATGTTGTCTTTGGACTGCCATTCCCTTGCATTATATATTAGGGATTACTGTAAAATCCACATTTCTGCTTTTTAATTATTGTTTTTCTGGTTTTTACAGGGCACCGCGTTTGCGCGGTGCTGCGCTATGCATAAACATCGGCGATCGGGGAAAAAAAATGTATTTGAATTTATTTTATTTTTGCATCAGTGGACATTGCCAATGGCCATATTTTTGGCTATTGGCATGCTTCCTTGACTGGATGCATCCTTTTTTTGGAGCTGTCATGACTCCGTTTTGCTATTTGCAGAAACGCACTCAGTTGTCAACGGAGTACATTTCTGCAAATAACATTACTCTTACTCGGACAGGTTAGGGTTTCCTGAATCGCAAATTTACCTCATTTGCATACCTTTCAGCAGCAAATGAGGTAATTTGCATATCCTAGCCCTGTCCGTATAAGAGTCGTTTTAGGAGCTCTGTTGCATGCCCCTACCGGCAGTTCCTGGATCACTTGGTGCACATGTTGGCTGCATGGAGTCTTACTCTACTCTTAGACTCCATGCAAGCCTTCGTGAATCCGGCCCATTATATTGTAATATATTTATTGTTCACTTCTAAAATAACATTTCATATTTCAGGAAAACTTTACAAGTAGGCCCATTTCATTTTAAGTTACTTCCTTAAGAACATGGGAGTATACAGTAATCATTAATAAGTTTTAATAACTTCTGACTTTCCTTTTTTTTCTTGTTTTTTTAGCAGTCCATTCAGTTTTGATGACAGATTGAATGACTATTAATACTAAAATGCAGATACAGAGTTCATACTGGATAACACCTTTATATTAGAGTGTGTCAATCTTTAAGCTTATTTTTAATTTAAGATATTAACATATAGTCAGTGAAAAAAACTATGTAATAATCAGATTCATATGGAAGTTTATAACAGCATATAATAGTTATCTATTCTTAGTTTGATGAATGATGAGGTAAAATAATAAACATCTCTATGATATAGGCAAGATATTAAACTATCTGATTGAGTAGAATTAGCGTAATAATATTGAAAGAAAGGCATTATTATTGCCATTTAGCATATTTAAATTGCTCTTAGTGTCATAGTAGTATATGCTCAAAAATAGTTTAAATATATTAATTGGACAATTAATTTATGTTATTGAGACATGTCTTATAGGTGTAGTATTTAAAGATAAAGATTATTTCAGGTGAATGAGATTAGTTAAACATTTCATTCTAGGTAGAACAACTATTAACTGCTTATTTCTTAATACATAACTTATTTACATAGTTACTTGAAAAGCAGAATATTATGACCTGCAAAAAATACTCTGACATACATATTTTCACAAAATTTGAAGTATTTATCGTTTGTGAAATGGCATAGTACAAAAGTACTATTTACTATTTAAATGCCATTGAGTTTGGTCTCAGGGGTTAAGTAATTGAAATGTGCACCGAATTGGTTGTAAGATTTAGTACTATCATAAATTATCATATACATATGGTCATTATAACAATAATTATCAGGTGTATTTCTAATCATCTTGTCAGTCTCATTTTGCACCAGTAGGACTGATCTAACTGGTGTCATTAATGACACTAGTAATAATTTAGTATCAGTGAGTGAGATAGGTGATGTTTGTAATGTCATGTCTACCTGTATGAGTGCTTCTTTTCCAATTAGGAAATCTATTTATATTTGCCTTTAAATATATGGGGATGCACAGTAAAGTCAAGACTTTTTTGTCTTTCACATTCACAACATCCTTCTGTATCAAGTCATATAGCTATGCATATGCAACTATATATCAAAGTTAATTATTTGTCAAAAACCTTTGATACCAATTTTACTCTTAATAAAGTGTAGTCAAATAATAGTGGTTCCAACATAGAGCTCTTAAAGCAGCTTTATAAATCTTTTTAAGGAAAGTGTGTCACTAACCCTGATTATATAGGCTCTGCCTTCTAGGCATTTTGTAATCTAATGAGATACATTGGGATTATATTTAGTTACATCAGATTATAAAAAAATAGCAAATTGTTATGATCCCTACTAAAATGGCTTATGACAAACCAAAACAAAATGCAGGAAGTGTATTAAGTGCACGAGAAGTGGATAACATTAAAGTTATCTCTGAAACTTGAGATCTGCTACCACAGGTTAAATAAATATGTATTAGCAGTGTATTTCAAAGAACTTCTTTTTAAATTAATGTACATGTTATCAAATTAAATATATACAGAAAGAGTACTTCAACTAATTCAAACAGGTAAATAAAGACGATCCTATGAAAACCTGTGTTGATATTAAAACTAACCCTTATAACTAAATGTGTTAAAATTGCATTTTCCCTTTAAGAAGAACTTCGAACAAATCACGTATGTGCATAGTTATGTAACTGTGGGATAGAGTCTTATCACTTCATGAAGTCTCCACAACCAAAAAGGAAGCTACACATGGGAGTCAAAAATAACAAATTCAATGCCACCTCTCGAATGGATAAATCCATGAAAACTGTGCCAAAAAGCCTAGTTCAGTTTGACAAAGTCTCCACAACAAAAGATCCCATCTCTGCCCACCACCCTCCTCAGTGTTGCACATATCTTCCACCCCCTTCATTTCAAACCTGCTTCCTGCCTCCCTATCAAGACATTTTTTGGAGAGGGATAAGCTATAGAGTAAACAAAACAAAACAATGTCTTCATACTTCTGACTGCTAAATCCAACTAAAAAGAAATCAAGACTGCAGTACAACAGCAACAGGGAAAATGTAACACAATTAAGTCCAAGTCTCCCAAATGCCTGCACACAGCACAGCAATTGTGTTCGCTCTAAGCTACAAGCCTTGACAATGCACAGGCCATCCAGGTCCTATAAATGATAAACCTTCCCTCCCTATCCTATGAGTCACAACACAGACAGTGACACTTCGCAAGCAAGCAGGGAGCCAGTAGGTAACCCTCAGACAAGCTTTCAATTTTAGAAATCACTAACTGCTTCAAACAGCCCTTCCAGAAAATGTAACTCTTGAACAGTTCTCAACTTCCTGTGACACGACTGACCAGTGTCTATTTCTGGTGCATTCCTCTCTTCTGTAGGGAGGAACAACAGCTAGCCAAAGCCAGACCTTTCTTACAATTACATGGCCCCCATGAGGGGTATCTAACTGGGTCTATATTGCAACACTGAATGCTTAAAACAGCGAACAATGTTACATCGACACATTTTCAGCGAAAGCTGAAAATGTCGAATCCAAAGAACAACGATTTCTTTCCTAGGGAAAGAAATCTCTGTTCCAACCCCTGCAAAAAAAAAAAAACACATTACACACTTCCATACACACATACCCAATCCTAATTATACCCCCCAAAAACCAGTAAACAACTAAATACACATATGCACATAACCCAAACATATATTTAATGAAAAAAAAAACAGTAAACATTTTAAACCATATGCACTTACCTTAACCCGCACCCTAACCTTAAGGTCAGTAACTCTCGCACATTTACATAAACAGCTCGAAACACATACACACTTACCTTAAACCTAATTTTGCCCCCCTAAAACAAAAGTAAATAACCGAAAACACATACACACATAACTCAACCATATATTTAACACAAAATATAAAACAGTAAACACTTTCATACATATGCACTTACCTTAACCCGCACCCTAACCCTAAGGTCAGTAACTGTTGCACAATCACACTCGGGAGCTATACCGGACAAGGGACCACACTACACTTCAGAACACGGCAAAACAACAAAGCAGTCAAACAATTTCTTTCCCAGGGAAAGAATTCACTGAACAGCCGCTTCACTATTTTGCCTGTTCGCTCTACATGTGTCGACGAAAACGCATTTGACATAATGTGTTTTTGTTGTACTCATAGGACTCCATCTAACTGCATCATTCAGGCTGTCAACTATACAAATACTTGTACTTATTCAGGCAAAAAGGGACCATGTCCAAACTATACAACTTTATTTTTACTGGTTATTCCTCAAAACGTTCCTCCTTTTGTGCTCCATTCCACCCAACTCCACTTCCAATAAAAGCAACACAGAAGACAGTACATAATCAGCAAGAAAGAGAATACATCATAATAAAATGAAGCGAAGCCATAATTGGCCCCACTATTACATAAATATAAAAGAACGGAATATTTTTGTAAACATATAATAGCATTGCTTGTTAAAAGCTATGAAAGGGAAGCTCGAGTATGTATATGCATTCGAGATGTAGAAAAGAAGTGTGAAGATATTTTAAACATGAAAGAAAAAAGAAAAAAAAGTTACAGAGGAAAATGAAGATGTTTCCCTTGAAGAAACTGTGTCCCGTATCAACAATGATATGACTCCCAAGTAAGCTAGAGATTACTACAATCAATAAAAATATTAATTTACTTTAAAACATTACTATGTGAGAAGAAAAAATATTGTATTTTCCACATCTTGTAAATAATGTGATAACTCACCAAAACAGTGCCAAACCAAAAAACATTAGCTTAAAAGGCTAATGATTAGTGAAATAGAATAGAAATCTGAATATGAATTAAAAACTCACTCATAACAGAACTAGTCCCCCATTTATGTATGTTAGAAAATCAGATACCTAAAAATTATGAAATACTATATATATAAAGCACGTTATCAGTGAAATTATGTAATTAATTAAATGGTAAAAATACATAAAAGAGTACATACTTTTTTCATTTTATTCAGGTGATTAAAAGTCATATTTTAATTGATACTTTGAGAGATTTGGATATAGCATAGCTTTTAAATTCAGTTTTCTGTTCCTTTTTTCCAACTTCTGACCAGTTATTTTTCTCAGGAGATTTCTTTAATGTGGAGGAACTTGACCAGTCCATATCTTCAGGAATGTTGATTATTTTGTTGTTTCTGATGAAGGAAATGGTTTCATCTATAGTGCTGAAAGTTTTTAAGTCATTTTAGAAAAAAATCCTGATTTTAGCTGGATATATGAGATGTTTTTTTTTTTTATTTTGTTTTAAAAGCCTTACTAATGGCCAAGCTTTCTTCCTTTGCTCTAGGACTCTTGATGATTAGTCATTATCATATCTTATCTGGTGCTGCTTATAGGTTAGTGGACTTTTCCTCCAAGCTGACTTGAGAATAAGATCTTTGCCCAGATATGAAAAGAATTTAACAATTATGGACCTGGGTGAAGCAGAAGCTGATGATGGCAATGGTTTTCCTATTGCTCTGTGGGCTCTTTCAATACCATTAGATAAGCCTTCCTTTAAATCAAGTAATTCTGGGAGCCAAGTATTTAAGAATAAAATTATATTCTCACCCTCAGCTTTTTCAGGAAGACCAAAAATCCTAATATTAGTTCTTCTTTCTCTGTTTTCTAGGTTGTCTAATTTGTTGGTTAACCAATTATTTTGTTGGGTGAGAAATTCAACCTGGTTCTCTTCTTCCTTGAGCCTTCCATCAATGTCAGTAAGTGATGTTTCAATATCTATTAATTTGGATTGTTGTTTTTGAAGAATCTCTTTTAAGATGTCAGTTTGATTTTGACAGTTCTCCTTGAGACTTTCAAGTTTATCTGTAAACTTGTCCATCTTTAATGAGAGATTTTGAAGAGTGGAAGACATCTGTTGTATATCCTTCTTTGGTTGTGAGTCAGAATTCATTGTATTACTCATCTCCACAATGTTGTTTTTTCTCCAAAATATTTTGACAGGAAAATTTCTAGATAACATCCTCAAAGTTAATATACATTTAGATTAGTAGTTTAGTAACAGTTTTGTTCTGTTTTCTAAGAAATTAGATAGTTTAATTTCCTGTAATTTGGTGTAGTTTAAGGAGCTTAAAATAATGCTGCTAACAGTTGGCCATTCAGGCCCTGCCCCCCCCCCACACACACACACAGTGTAGCATCTTTGGTGGCATGGAATGGAAAACGTATGTCCCCTCATAGCAGACTATAAGAGACCGGGTATAGGGATAGGGTTTCTAGCTTGTCTAAGCAGCTAAGAAATTTTAGGCCAGTAATATTTTTAGTTAGCAAAATCTGGAACTTTTGTAGCTGCATAATTTATCTGGCATTTTACTCAAATAAGGAGTGATAATGTCTTTTGACCTGCATAGGAAGGCTTTAGAAAG
The DNA here is from genome assembly GCF_019279795.1 of Protopterus annectens. NCBI lineage: Eukaryota > Metazoa > Chordata > Ceratodontiformes > Protopteridae > Protopterus > Protopterus annectens. The sequence continues at coordinate 813,334,427 of NC_056733.1, forward strand.
TGTTTGAGGTAGATAGAATGGCTTTGTGAAAACTATTGCTACGTAGTGTTTGAATTAGAGGTAGTTATCAAGCCAGGTGCCAAAGCCAATGAATGTTTAATGCTGGGGACGGGCTATTATGTAAGTTGTAGATGAAAGGATTTTACCAAACATGACAATACAGCACTTTCTTGCATTTAGTTTAAATCCATTTTCTGTGCACCACTGGTTTGTAAGGATTAGTTCTTGTAGTAGCAATTTTACATCTAGTGACATGAACAATATCACCTAGATTACAGCCATTGATAACTGTGGTTAGTCATAGCCAGTGTTTATAGTATGGAGGCCAAAAATGGGATTTCAATGTAATGGTACTCCACTAAGTTGAAATGGTACCTGCAACATGTAGCATCTATCTTTCAGCAAATTTGCAATTATATAATCTCATAAGTGTCTACCTTGATGTACTGAAGCTTATTTTCAATACCAGCTCAGGGTTAGTATCAAAGGCCTTGATCATATCAAGATAGGCTATGTTTTACAGTCTTAATGACCCTGCCTCTGGGACCCCTTCAACAATATTTTTTAAATTAATTAGCCATGACTTACCATTGTAAAAACTAAACTGTTTTTGGTCCAGATGTTTTACATATTCTAGTTTACAAAGTCAAATATAGTACATCTCAAGGCCTTACCATTTAAGCTAGTTAGGCTGATAGATGTATAGCTCCCAGCGTATGTGGTAGTGATCCTGTTATGGGGGGCATTACAATAGCTGTCTTCCAAACATCAGGGAGATTCCCTGTGGCTATATTTGAGTTAAACAATTGAAGCTGGGGTTTATCAAGCTAATGTCTGGCTCTGTTTATAAGGCATCCAGAAAAAAATGTCCAAGCAAGTCAAAGAGTTATTTTTAGTTTCTGATGGCACAATCAGGACTTGCTCCATAATAATCTGAGAGTGTGTGTGTGACTCAGGAAATTTTAGAACTTCAGTCACTGTTTCTGGTTTAAAGTTGGCACTAAATATTGGCACTAAATCTGTGTGCAAGCAAGTTAACAATATTGTTAGTGTCAATGAGGGTAATACCATTTAAGATTAGTTCAGAACATTGTTGGATGATATTTCTCAATTTTGTAATGCAATAAAACAATCATTTGCATTTACCCTTGGCTTTGGTTGCTAGGTTTAATTTCTGTTTATGTCTGTTTAGCTTTTACATTTCTAATGGTTATTTTTAACTCGTTTCTGGCCTCTTTGGTGCATTTTTTTCATGTGGTGAGCTTTTGATTTGCTATAGGATTTCAGGCATTTTTGTTTCTTTTGTGAAAAAACTATTAATGCTGGTGGACTACCAAAGAGCTTTTTTTAAAGTTCCCATTTATTTGTCTCTAGTACAGACTGTTAGATTTATAAGTTATGTAAGTGGAATGCAGTTTTGTAAGTGGGAGCGGAACCTCCTTGGGTGAGCCAATAACCTTCCAATTAGATTTCAAGAGCTCATCATAGAATTTAAGAAAACTGGTATGTTTAAAGTCCTTAAAATCAGAATTGTTTACAGTGGTGAAGTTTGCAGCTTTAAAGGACAAGGTTACTAATTTGTCATCTGACTTGAGCAGAGACTAATATATATATATATATATATATATATATATATATATATATATATATATATATATGTATATATATATATATATATATATATATAAGTGAAGTGCACTTAGGAGCTATGCTGTAAGGACTAGATCTAGAATGTTCAGACCCATAGTGGGCTAGTTTACTATTTTTATAAGGAAATGTCATTCATGAATCCTTAGGCATACTCAGCTTTTGAGGTATTTTTACACAAGTTAATGAAAGTGTGACTGAAATCTCCCAACATATAGTTTTTTGTTTGTTTGTTTGTTTTTATTAAGGATAATTCAATGCGTACCTTTAGGAATCTATCATGATGGTCAGGAGGCAAGTCATATATCAGGCTACAAATTGATAATTTGTCTTATTAAGGGTAAGTTGGAGTTTAGTAAGTTGAGTGTGTGGGTCTCTGGGAATCTGCGTAGAGCTGCTATGTTCTTTGACAAATATGAAATCCCCCACAGTTACCCTTGATCTGAAGGCATGGTAAGGGGTAAGTCAAGATAAGGAGGGAATGCTATCTTTACAGTCAAACAAAGCCTCAGTTATACATACAAGATATATGCATACATACATATTTTAGGCATGGGCAATTATGTCCTTGTATCCTTCTAACATATCAACACGTTTATTCCCATAATAAGTGCCTGCATTGCTTTTAAAATAAATAAAATAAATGATTGCTTTAATGTAATCTGGTAGTCTGTTCCATCCAATCAGCTACTATCTCAGAGAACCAGTTAATACAACTCTCATTTCTACATAGGTTGTCTGATAATTCTTTTCTACTTTCTGATAACCCCAAACATTCCCAGAGGTAGTTGTCTCTAAATGTCCTAGATATCTGAATAAGGTTTCCTCTTAAATATCTATATGAGACACTGTACAAGTTCAGATATTTTAGTCTTTCATAATAGTTTAATGTTGTCACATTAATGGATGGCCTTGGTACATTTCCTCTTTATTCTTTCCAATTTACTTATGCTTGTTTTCTTATAAGGTTTCCATATTGTTATTCCATACACTAGTTTAGGTGTAATGTAGCTTAGCAAACAATGAGTTCATCATTTCTGATTTCCTAGACTTTATATAAAACTTTTTTATACATCCTAATATCATTAACCAATTGGCTGACATGATTAGAAATACTCAAAACTAGGTCTACCCATATACACAAATCCTTAAATGAATCAATTCATTGTGTACTATATTAAATATTACCCAATCAAACTGTGTCTCCCAAACTGCATATGCTTAGTTTTTGATATATGTGTAAGCATATTATTCTCCTGTGCCCAAATGGTTGATTTAAGAAAGTTCTTTTGCAGACTTGCCCTGTCCATAACATATGTAGTCATCATCATCATCATCCCCCTTTCCTGTTTTCTACATGTTGTGTTAACTGTTGTCAACTCTCTCGATTCAATGCTATACTCCTGCCTTCTTCGACACTCATGCCTGACTGTCATAGATCCCCTCTCACACAATCCATGCACCTCTTTACTGGACACCCTTATTTCCTCTTACCTTCTTTCAGTCTGTCCCAAATCTTCTTCACCAGATGGTCTTCTGCTTTTCTGCACATGTGCCCAAACCACCATAATCTGTTCTCTTTAATCTTTTCTGCAATTGGAACAATTTTGGCGTCTGCTCTTATGTCCTCATTTCTTCATCTGGCCAACAGTGTGTATCCTACCACCCATCTTACGCACCTCATTTCCATCACCTCTAGCTTTCTCATCTCCTCTGCCTTTACTGCCCAGGTTTCTGTCCCATACAGTAGTACTGATCACACCACTGTTTTGTACACCTTACTTTTTAGCTTATTTGACATTCTTCTGTCATACACTACACCTGACACTCTGTGCCATTTGGCTATAGCCCCTCCTATTCTAGCTTTGACCTCTTCATTCAGACTTCTCTTCTCCTCAATCACCCCTCCCAGATACTTGAAGCTGTTAACCTGTTCCACTGTCTTCCCTTCTATCTCAATTCTCAGCTTCTCCTGATTTACCCAGTCTGCTGCCATTACTACTGTCTTATCTGTACTTAGTTCCATTCCATGTTCCTTCAGCTTTGCATTCCATTTTCCTAGCCTTTGCTGAAGTTCTTGCTTGGAGTCTTCCTGTAATGCCACATCGTCTGCATGCAGCAGCTATATTGATCTGTCCCCTCTGACCTGTTTGCTAATCTAGTCCATCACCAGTTTGAACAACAGTGGGTTCAGATCTAAACCCTGATGTACACCCACTCCCACTGGGAACCCCTCTGTAAGACTGAATATTAACTATGCTTGAGTCATTGAGTCCTTGTACATAGATTGGACTAATTTACCAATGTTTCTGGGACTTCAAACCATTGCACTACTGCCCAAACCTGCTTTCTTGGAACCTTGTCATATTGTTTTCTCCAAGTCTAGGAAAGCCAAGCTGGACTCTTTGCTCATCTTTAGCTTCCTCTCAACTATCTATCTCACTGCAAACATTGAGCCAGTTGTGCTGCATCTTGATCTGAATCCAAACTGCTCATCTCCCATCTTATTTTCTACTACTCTGCATATCCATTTATCAATCACCGTCTCCAGAACTTTTATTCGATGTGACAGGAGTCTGATACCGCTATATTATCTAAAGTTGTGGATATCCCCTTTGTTATTGTACACTAGCACAAGTATGCTTATTGTCCAGTCATCTGAGATACACATTTCTCTCCATACTGCTGTGAGTAACCTCAGGAGCTATATCCCAATATCTCACTCAGCATCTTTATGATGTCTTCTGTGACCACATCTGAGCCTGCTGCTTTCCATGACTTCATTTTCCTTAGTGCTATTCTTACTTCTTCTAGGGTGGGCCTCACATCTTCTCTAATTGTAGGTTGCATCTGGGCAGTACAACTCCTGTGGGGTTTTCTTCATTTAGAAGCATATGTCTCAACCTCTTAGAACAAAAAATCTGGACAAAGCCATAAATAATGGAGGGACAAAGGCCCAAAATAGGAAGACTTTTGAAATATTACTCTTATAAACTTAGAAAGTTGATAGAATAATAGGTTTTACATTAGCATGAATTTTTCTGAAGGGTATAAAGTCTGAAACTCAAATGTCTGCCATTATTTTCTGACTTCAGTCCTTAATGATTTACCAGTGATTTGCCAGACAACCACAATTTTATGAGAAACAGATCAAAAATATGAGAGAAAAATCTGGATATTTTGAGGCATTCTGTACCATTGAGAGGTACGTTTAGAAGCTGCTGGAAGTACACCTTCCATCTGCCTTTGGTGTCCTGTGAGCTGGTAAGAAAGTTGTTGCTGGCATCTCTTATTGAAGGGTATCTGACTGTCTTCTTTATCTTTCTGTCTTTGCCTTATGACCTGATATATTTTTTTCTGCTATCTACTGAGTCACTTTCCAGAAGTTGGAAGCCTCATAAGCCTCTTATTCTTATTCTTTGATACTGTAACTACTTTTTTAGCTTCTTTGTTAGCCAACCAGTATTCCTTCCTAGCCTGGTCCATCTTTTCTATCTCCCACTTTTTCCTGCACTCATTCTTTCTTTTGATGACACCCTGGACTTCTGCATTCTACCACCAGCTTTCTTTATCTACCATATTTCCATTCCTGGCTCAGCCACATTTCTGTTCTGCAGTCCTCACATATGTTGTTTTGAGGTGCTTCCATTCTTATTCAGCTCCACCTATTTCCTCTTTTTCAAGAGGACCAACAGCCCTGACTATTTCCTTGAACTGTTGCATTTTCTCTCCAGTCAATTTCCAGGTATTCAGACTGGTCTCTGTTGACCTTAGAGCCTTCTCTTACCACTGCTTGCAGCTGACTGTGGCAACCAATTGTTTATGCTGTGGGCCAGTTGTTTCACTGGGAATGACTTTACAATCACTGATTCTATCCCAGTGCCCTTTTCTTACTAGGAAGAAGTCTACCTGAGTTGCATGTTGACCACTCTGAGCTGCAAGTTGGCCACTCTTGTATGTGATCTTGTGACTCTCTTTTTCTGAGCTATGTGTTGGCTACTCTCAAGTCAATTGCCAGACAGAAGTCTATAATGGCCTCTTTCTTCTTTATTCCTGTTGTTCCATCCAGGCAGTCATGTTCTGCTTGTCTTGATATGTGCCTTCAAGTCACTTTTTTCAACACCTATACATGTTGTCCTGCTTTATCAAGTAGGTCTTGCAACTGCTGTACGAATGCACTCTTTTCCTCACTATCACAACCCTGCTGTGGGAAATAAGCTGAAATTATGAATACTGTTCTATCCTTAGGCTGGAGTCTGATTGCCATGAATCTGTCACTAATTCTGATGACATACCTTATTGCCTTCTGAAGCCTTTCTCTCACTACTATTCTGACACCATTTCTAGCCTATCCTCCTGAGCAGTAGAGTCTGTATCGATCCCAAACCAAGAGGCTTTGCTGCACTTCCCTTCCATTTTGTCTCTTGGATGCATAGGATGTCTTGCCTCCTCTGTACCACCATGTAATCCACTTTGAAATGTCATCCTGTGAGTGAAACTACACAAAGTGTAACAATTTTTAGTTTATGTTTGGCAGGTTGATTGGTTTTACATCCAGCTTTTGCTCAACAGAACTATCCCAGGTAATCAAAGCTGAGTAACTGGACATCAGCCAGTCAGTAGCTGTGAGTCAGGACAACTGGACTTCATGGTAGGCACATGCACCCCTGCCACCATCAGCATGGGTCCCTGGAATAGGTTGGGGTAGGCTAGATCTTCAACCCACTTATCACAGATAAAGTACAGTAGTGTAAAATCTTACCAGAATGGTAGATGTCCTTGGCTTCACTGCTGCAGTATTCTTAACTATATAGGGATTCCCTGGCATGGAAGCCAGACATCCTGCAATCTTCCAAAGACTTCTGAATTTAAAAAGTATGTCAAGCATCACCATACATTGCCTGCATAATGTAGGGCATAAAGGTGATGCTCAGGCTTACCAAAAACAGAACTGATTGCCCCAGGAGCAACACCAGTCCAAGGACCTCAAGAGGTAATGTGTACATCCAGGAAGGTAAAGAACAAGGGGGAATGGAGGGAGGGAGTGATTACTCAGCAGTGAAGGCAAGGACATCTACCGTTATGGTAAGATTTTACACACCTGTACTATGTCCTTACATTCTCTTCTGTAGTATTCTTAACTATTTGGGAGAGTGCCAAAACTCAAGAGAAAACTAGGGAGGAGGAAATGACAGGAGAATCCCCTAAAAATCATAAATAACTGAACTAGCAAAATCAGACCTAGCTCCAGAGATACCATCCAAATTCTGGTGCATGTTAAAGGTATGCATAGCATAAAAGTCCAGGTAACTGCTTCTAGAATAGAATTAGTATCAAAGTCTTTGAAAAAAGCATGAGAAGAAGCCACAGCTCTAGTAGAATGAGGTTTAATTGAAAAAGAAAGGCTCTTGCCTTGAAAAGTGTAACAAAAGGAAATAGCCTTAGAAATCCAAGAAGAAACAGCCTGCTTGTGTACAGCAAGCCCAAAGATCTAGGATGAAAAGAAACAAGTAACTGAACAGATTTTCTGATAGCTTTGGTCATATCCAAATAAACTCTAAGTTGCTTATGCATGTCCAAAGTACACAGCACCCTCTCACATCAGTTTGCAGAGAGGGAAAAAGTAGGCAGATTAATAAACTGATTCAGTGATAGCTCATTAACCACCTTCAGCATAAAAGAAGGGTTAGTACACAAGGACACTTTGTCCTCATGAAAAATCAAAAAGAGATGACAAGCCATAAGGGCCTGCAACTCAGACACCCATATGGCAGAAGTAAGTGCTAACAAAAGAACAGTCTTCCAAGGACAATGTTGCAAGGAAGCTGCAGCAGCAGGCTCAAAGGGAGCCTGATTCAACTTCTCCAAAACAAAATTAAGATCCCATGTAGGAGGAACATGCTTCCTGGGAGGTCTAATATTAAGAACACCTTTAAGCAATTGTTTCACCTCAAATCTAGCACCTAAAGGAGGAAAAAAGGCAGGCAAGCATAGATAGCTGATAGATGGGCCTTAAAAAAGAATAGCCCAAACCAGCATTGAGCAACTCACACAAATAAGAGAGAACCAAAGGAATATCCACAGTAAGTGGATACAGGTTACGAGAGAGACACCAAAAAGAAAACCTCTTCCATTTGGATAAGTAGGATTTTCTAGCCATAGGTTTCCTGGCCTCCTGCAGGAATTGCAGCACATCCTCAGAAAAAAATGTGTCTATAAGGAATCAAAATCCTATCAACCACAGTTATCAGCTGAAGTGTGAACGGGTTGGGATGGATAAGAGATCCTTTGTCTTGTGTGATTAAATCCACCCTGTGAGGTAACTTGTGATGATTGCTCCTGGCTAGATGCAGAAGAAGAGGGAACCAGTGCTGTCACGACCAAAAGGGAATCACCAACAAGATTTTGGGTGCATCCTGTTGAATTTTGAACAGGACTTTCAGAATAAGAGGAAGGGGAGGGAATGCGTAAAGAAACATCCCCTTCCAAGAAAATGAGAGGACATCCACCTTCCATACCAGAGGACCTGGGACTCTGGCACAAAACAGTAAAAGTTGTCTGTTCAGGGGGAGGCAAAAAGATCCATTTGAGGAGTACCCTACTGCTGGATAATGTCCAGAAAAACATCCGTGTGAAGCATCCGTTGGTGGGACTGAGTTAACAACCTACTCATAGTGTCTGCCACAATGTTCTGACTGGAAGGCATATAAAGTGCCTTAAGAGTCACTTGACACTTGACAGTAAGATCCCATACCAGAAGTGCCAACTGGCAAAGAAGATAAGATCTCATTCCTCCCTACTTGTTGATATACCACATCACTGTGGTACTGTCTGTGAATACCTTGAGAGGCCCTTGAGAAAAGAGAGATCGAAAGGCCTGAAGATCCAGCATAAGAGCTCTCATCTCTTTGACATTGATGTGCTCCTTCCGCTGACAAGGTGACCACACCCCCTGTACCTTTAAGAAGCCAAAAGTCACCCCCATCCCATGTCTGAGGATCTGTGAACAATTTCTGAGAGGGAAGAGTGGGCAAAAAGGGATCCCTGGATTCAGTGGCAACTGCTGAATCCACCACAGAAATTCCCGTCTGAGGCAAGGAAGAAGAGGAACTACAGATTTTTAGAGGATGAGCATTCTGAAGCCACACTGACTTCAGAAACCACTGAAACTTTCTCATATGAAGTTTGGTCAGAAGTAGCACTGGAATGGTCAATGCCATGAAACCCATAACTCTCAGAAACCCCCTGGGGGTAATGAAAACCAGAGGATGAAGAGTGTGAAAGTAAAACAATGAGAGTTAAGGCCTTTGGAGGGGGCAGTGATGCAAGCACCGGCACTGTCTGAATCCTGCAACCCAGACAAACATGATCCTGACAAGGAGACAGAGAAGACTTGTTTGAAATTCATAGTCAACCCCAGGCTCTGAAGAAGGGATATGGCAAAATGAAGATTTTGCAAAAGGGTCTATGGAGAGGATGCCTGAATCAACGGGTCATCCAAGTAAGGAAATATTTGGATTCCTTCAAGTCTGCAAAAGGCAATCACAGGAGAAAGGCATTTGGTGAACACCCCAGGGGCAGTAAAAAGGCCAAAGGACAAAGCAGAGAACTGAAAATGCCAGGAAGCAACAGAGAAATGGAAAAACATCCTGAAAAGAGGACCAATCAGAATATGGAGATAATCATCCTTGAGATGCAAAGACACCATATAGGCCTGAGGGAGCAAGAGAGGAAACAGAATCTGAAGGGACAACATCTGAAAGGAAGGTACCTTTAGAAAAGTGTTTAGATGAGAGAGGTCTAGAATAGGTCTTTAAGTGCCTTCTTTTCTGGGCACTACAAACAGTCAGGAGTAAAACCCTTTCCCCTTTTGGGACACAGGCACCTCTTGAATAGTACCCCCAAGGCAAGAGATCTTGAAGAACCTCTGGTAAAAAGGGAAGATGTTCCCAAAGAGGCTGAGGAATGCCAATAAACAGGGGATGGGATTTCCACATCATGGAATAACCTTGACAAATGACTGGCAAAACCCAAGAATCCTCAGTGATCTGAAACTAAACTGAAAGAGAAAGGCAAAGGGAAAGAGGAAGGTGGCTGGGAAGGGACAGATAGTCACACAGCACCTGGTTTACCAGAAAGGATGGCTTTGGAGTCTTTGAAAACTGAGAAGCCTTAGCAGGATGAGTCCATTTACCACCCTTCTTACCTTTAGTAGAAGGATGGGATTACCTGCAAACCAACGCAGGCTTAGCAGTGTAGTTTCTCTGAAAATTAGGCACAGGAAAAATAGACAAATGTTTAAGCTCGTGTAAGGCCTTACCTTATCCTGAAGGGGCTTAAACAAACCAGCTGCAGCTTCCCCAAATAAAACTTTAGAATCCAGAGGAGCATCCATCAACTTAGATTTTATATCAGTGGGCAGAGGTTAAAGCCTAAGCCAAGAATACTTTCTCATAACTGAACCAAAAACAGCAGCCCTAGAAGAGATATCTGCCGCATCATAACTATGTATAAGAGAATAACAAATGACTTGAGAGGAAGTCCCTAGCAAGGAAAGAACAGAAGTTTTACCCTCAGAGTCTGGAAAATCAGAAAGAAGTTGAGAGGCCTGAGAAAGAAGAGCCAATGCATACCTATACATATGGGTCTGATAATTAGTAGCCCTAAAAACTAGTGTAGCAGAAGTGTGCACCTTTTTGCCCAGCCTGTCTATAGTTCTGCTGTTCTTGTCAGAAATCAATAACTTGGGCAAAGGAAGCAATTGAGATGGCCTATCAGAGGCTACAGACACTACCAAGGGGGTCAACAGTAGGACATTTATATAAACAACAACAATCCTTAGGAACCCTATAAAACTTATCAGGCTTCTTGGGAGCAGGGGGGAGAATCAGGTGCCTTGGAGGCACTGGAGAAAGCATCAGTAAAGCAGCCAAGACAAGAGGAGGAATAGCTGCAGGTTTAGGAAAGTCCAACTGCAACAACTCATAGTACCTCTTATGGATATCAGAGACCTGAGTACACTCCCACTTAAAAAAAAAAAAAAAACATCATCCTAGAGAGTGTGTCCCCCAAGGAAATTTCCTGCAAAGGAACATCAGGACTAATAGAGTCCTCCTCCTCTGAGCTATAGTCCAAAGGAGAAGTAATTTGAATAGAATAAGTTAGGGATTCATCAGCAGAATCTGACTCATCCTCAGAAGAATCCTGGTCTCTGGGCCTTTTAAGAGGAGTAGAGGACCAAGGAAAAACAGGAACTAAAGTCCCATGAGAAGGCTTTAAGGACATTAAGGCAGAAAATAACTCCTGAGAAAAAGCCTGCCACTCACTTTGTGGATCCCTTGAAGCAGAAGAAACATGTTTAATTTTTTGTTTCTTTTTCAAGGGAACGTCCTGAGAAGGCTCCCTAACAGCTGACCCACAGGGTAGGAGATTCCTTCCACAGTATCTTTAGCAAATAGCCTAAGACGCTGGTTCTCAAAATACAAGGAAAGGGAAGAAAGTGTACTGCAAAGTGTTTTTAGAACAAACACCTGACAGATAGAAAAAGCTGTATGGTCATGAGAAGCACCTAAGCAAAAAAGACACTTATCGTGGTGGTCTCTATGGGGAATCTGTCTCCCACACTGACATTTACCCTTCCTGGATAGACATTAACCTCAAGGAACACAAAAACAAGAACAACAAAACTTCAGTAGGGAAAAAGCACCAAACATGCATAGGAAGTCCCTGGAGAATGAAAATTTATTCAGCTGTCAGAAAATGGACACAAGTAAACAGACCAATGGTGTAAAAGATATGTTCAGACTGGTGGCAAAGAAATTTTGTTTTTAGTAATCCTAAACTTCACCTTTATGCCCTATGTAAATCAGGGAGTGTATTGTGATGTTCAGCATATCTTTTAAATTCACGAGACTTTGAAAGACTGGCCGGACATTGGGCTTCAAGGGGAGGGAATCTCCATCTAGTTAAGAATACTGCAGCAAAATGTAAGGACATCTACCTATGCCCATTTTGGTGATATCAGTCATTACAATCAAGTCACCTTGAGTCATAATTTACACCATCAAGAGGCTAGCCCTGCCACAGCAAGCAGTCTGTGATCCCTTTTTACCTATCTTGAGGATACTGCTCACCACAGTAGATAACCAAAGTGATTGGTGTACACGACTCAGCCCCCTATAGGGCACCATGTAGTCTGTGCTGCTGCCCACAGCTCCATTAATTGTTGAGTTTGAGATGGAAGCCCTCAGCTTGTTTTGCAGAGGTGGGAGGAACCCCTAGAAACACAGAGAGGACATGAAAACTCCAAACAGGCATTGGCCGGAGGTCAGAATCAAACCTTGTACATGAGAGGGGAAGACCCTAACCATTTGGGAAACTGGTCTCACATGCCAACTGCTCTCACACATGTAATCAATTTACCCATTTTCATGTCAACTGCATAAAGACTGTAGAACACTTCAAATGAAAAAGATCTGAAAAATATAACCTAAATAATTATGTCCCTGAGGGACCCCCTGACTGTAACCTAGAGTTTCACCTATCCATTTGCTGTATGTTACTTGACATATCCTGGTTGTAAGCCATGTAGCTAGCTATCTCATCATGATTATATTAACACCTAGTTGTTCTTATATATTGATCAGTGTGTTGTGCATGATCTTATCAAATGCTGAAGTTAGATCTATATAAATTACATCATAACCCATTTTTTTCTTTTTTTTTTAATTTTTCCAAGTCTTTTGGGTTTCTAATACCATGATGGGAATGGACCCCATTCCTAAGTCAAAGTAAGATTAAAGTTCATGAAATTAGTATTGTTTCAATCTTTGATGTCAGCCAGTAGTGCTCTTCACAGCACCCGCAATGTGCCCAGTAATGACTCCTTCTGCAGTTCGTATGGGAGTTACATGTATTGGTAACATATCTAAATATGATTGTAAATTCTTTTTTATAAGACCCGTTGCTCCTACTACTATTGGGACTGTCTGGGTATCTTTCTTCCACATTGGTCTCATTTCTGCCTTCAGATCATGACATTTTATGACTTGATGTCTCTCTGTACACAAGACACTGTGGTCACTGGGTGTGGCAATTTCAATGATCAATGCTACTCCTGTCTTCTTTTCTTGGACCACTATATCCGGTTTTCTAGCATCTATCTTTTGAACTGTTGGCAATGAATGATCCCATGTGATGAAGAATTCTTCATTTTCTATGATGCTTTGTGGCTCATGTTTCCAGTTTTTTTCATCCACTTCAATACCATATTATTTGCACAATCCCCAGTGCAACAGTCTCGCCACATTATTATGCCTTTCAGTATACAGTCCTTCTGCTATTAGTATGTCACAGCCAGCAACGAGGTGTGCAACTGTTTCCAATTCAGATTTACAAACCTACATGTGTCTGTTTCTCCCACATGTTCAATGGACCTTATAAACCAACATGTACGCAGCCCACTATCTTGGGCCACCAATATTAACCTTTCATCTCTTGGTTTGAATTTGCCTATGCTTAACCAGTCCTGTGTTCATTCCTGATCAACTTGAGGGTCTTCCAGAAGTTTTCTATACTAGCAACTATATTTATGCTTTTTCCACATTTCTTGCTTTCTCATCTGATCCTTCACCTTATATTCTTTCTTTTGTTTTTTTGGCACATTAAGTTGCTGCCTGATTTTTATCTACTTCTGGTTTGATTTCCATTTCTGCTTGATGCCGATAAGCTTCTGCTAGATTAAGCAGAGAAGTCATCTTAGATTTATTCTCCTCATGTTTCAAAACTTTCACTACATTTGGGTCTTGTGATATCGGCAGGTATGTGCGGAGTCTCATGATTGCAGATCTATTCATATAATCAATTTCAAGGAGGCCCATCCCTCCTTCAGAACAGGGAATATATAATCTTGGAATGCACTGATTTTTTATAAGTAATCTGGTGAGCATGAAGCATCCTTCTTGTTTTCATATCTTATCTATCCAACATGTTTTTAGGCTAGTCAATCACTCCAAAATTGCAACTTAGGACAGGAAGAGCAAATTGGTTTATAGCTTGGATTTTGTTCCTAGATGTCAATGCTGTTTTCAGGATTAATTTAAATCTTATGAAGTATTCCTTACTAAGTTTTATTCACATTTGTTTATGTTTTGTTGTTGATCCTTCAGCAATTCCCAAATATTTATACACTCCTTCTTGCTCAAGTTCTTTTATATCACATTCTTGTCCCAAACTGATGTATTCCTGGCATTGTAGTTTTCCTGCTTTAAAGGTTGCTTTTGCACATTTATCAAGACCAAATGACATTCTTATATCATATGAAAAAGTTTTGAAAACCTGCAATTATGCTTTCAGTTCCTCATTTGATGAGCTATACAGTTTTAAATCATCGACAAAGAGAAGGTGAGATGTCTTTACACTTTGGTTGTTTTCTAGGAGCCAGATTATAGATAGCCATGGCCTAAACTGTTGAGTAAACAGCTTAATGGATTAAGGGCAAGGCAGAATAGCAGTGGTGATAGAGAGTCACCCCGGAATATACCCCTTTGAATTTTTATCCCTGGGATAACAATTTGTCCTTTATCATGGCTTAATTGCAAAGTGGTCTGCCACTGTTTCATGGTCACTGTAAAGTAGTTGATCAGTGTGGGGTGTATCATACATTTTTAAGCACTCTTTTATCCATGAATGAGGGATACTATTAAATGCTTTTTTGTAGTCAATCCGTGCCATACTTAGATTCTTCCCCTTTTTTGCAGTTCTCCACTATGACTTTATTTAACAACAATGATCCTTTGTTCCATATGACTTTCTTTTATTGCCCTTTTATTCTACTGTCATAATTGAGTTTACTTCTAAATAAACTCTGTCAGCATCAATTCCCATGTATATTTTATATATCATTGGAAGGCAAGTTATTGGTCTATAATTTTTAGGGAAGCTTGCAGATTCACTCTTCATAGGTTCATGGGTTCATAGGTTGGTACTAGGCTATCAGCACTAGGGCTTATGGAAGCCTAGCCATAACAATTCTCTGGCTATTTCCCCCCACACTGTTTACTTCCCTGGACCCCTGTCTAGCAGGCGACTGACATGATCCCTGGGGTGAATTTCCTTTCTCCCATCCAATCATCAAGGTTCCTTTTGAAGAGGGCCAAAGAGGTGCTCTGCTTGACATGTATGGGCAGTCTATTCCAGAGTCTGGGGAGTCTCTGGGTCAGGAACCCATCTTAAGTAGGAGCATTGTTTTTCCTGTTGTTAGCCAGGTTAGTGTCTGTCCTGGGTGTGCATATAAATAGTTCTTACTCATGGCTTAATCTTCATGCAAAGATGTTAATACTTTTAATCAAAAGTTAGGTACTGCACCCAGGCCTGGATTTTCCATTCTGAGACTTTTCTTAACTTTGTTTCAATCTCTCTATCTATTACTTCATCCCATTTCATATCCAATGGGCTGGATTCACAAAGACTTGCATGGAGTCTTAGAGTAGAGTAAGACTCCATGCAGCCATCATGTCTGACGAGCGATCCAGGAACAGCCTGTAGGGGCGTGTAAGAGAGCTCCTAAAACGGCTGTTACACGGACAGGGCTGGGATATGCAAATTACCTCAAATGCAGGCAAAAGGCATGCAAATGAGGTAGATTTGCAATTCAGGAAACCCGAACCTGTCCGAGTAAGAGCAGTGTTATTTGCAGAAATGTACTCAGTTGCCAACTGAGTACCGTTCTGCAAATAGCAAAACGGAGCCGTGACAGCTCCAAATAAAGGATGAATCCAGTGCAGGAAGCATGCCAATGGCCAAATATATGGCCATGTGAAATGTTTCCTGATGCAATATGAAAATACAAATATTAAATTTTTTTTTGCCGATGTTTAAGAGTAGCGCAGCACCGCGCAAACGGGCTTCACTCTAAATCCCAGAATGCTAAAAATTAAAACTCACAAATGTGGATTTTATTGAAATTGTTAATGTACAATGCAAGGGAATGGCAGGCTGAAGGCAACATAGCCACCGAGTAGAGGTTGCCAAGGTGGGAAGCTCAGTCTAAGACATGTAACCAAGCATTAGTAGGCAATCCTATGTAAATGAGCGTTAGGATAGTGAATCACAAGTTTACATAGCAAATGAGCACAGTCAGTAGAGTGTAGGAGTAGGATATGGGGAGTAACAGAGTAGAATTTGGAGCAGAGTGGCATGTGTCAGCTGTCATTTACACATCATGGAAAGAGGTGTGTCAACAGGTAGGCAAGGGAAAGGCAAGAAATGGAAGGTGTATGCCGTGGATAACACCAAAGTTTCTTGCTGAGTGGGTATGCGCGCGTGTGCGTGTGTGTAAACCCGAGTAAAATAGAGTGTGCGCGTGTAAGCGTGAGTGCGCACGTTTAAGCCGGAGTAAGCATGTATAAAGCTGTTTAAAGAGTTGTAAGCACGTTTGCACTGGTGTGCATGTGGTTTAACCTGAATAAGCAAGTTTTAATCCATGTAAGCATGTGTGTGTGCGTGTTGGTTGCTGTGCGCGTGTTTGCGCTTGTGTGCATGGCGCTCCCCCCCTGAGGAAACAGAAAGGAAAAAGGAAGCACAACAAATAGTAGGAACCTACCAGGGAGTACTAGCAGAGCTAGCAGGTGAAAACAATCAGAATCAGGCAATTACACAGGCAGTACACTAGCCCAGCCCAGCCTAGCGCTTAAAACTCTGCAAACAACAGTCCATTATGTTTCTCACAACAGACACTGCAGTAAGCTAATAGAAGTGAAAACTGAAAAAGCTTTACTGAGACAAAGAAATGTTAGGGGCTGCCATTGCTGTTATAAGGCGACATATGCAACATGCTGAGGGTGGTGACAATGGAAATGCTGCTGGACAACCCACAGTGAGGAGACGGAGAAGAGTGTACAGGCCCAGGCTACATGAGCTGGAGATAGTGGAGTGCTATACAGTGGACAGAGACCTCCTGCAGCAAATTGTTGAGCTGTGCAGGCCACGCCTCACACACAGAACCAACAGAGGGGAACCCATCCCAGTGGAAACCAAGGTATGTGTTGGCCTAAGAAAATTAACAACAGGTACCTTCCAGAGACCAACTGGTGATATGATGGGGATATCACAGGCATCAGCATCCAGGGTACTACACCAGTTCCTGGATGCCATGTCAGCACATGTCGGTGATCATGTATATTTCCCCAATTCCTGTGACGTATTGGCCAGCAATATGCGTCCCCTCCAGCAAATAGCGGAATACCCTGAGGTAGTGGGTGCAATAGACTGCAAGCACATATGCATCAAAGCACCAGCCGGCGAGCAGGGTAGGGTCTACTTCAACCGTAAGGGCTTCCCCTCCATCAACTGCCAGGTCATGTGTGATGCCCAGGGCATAATACTGAATGTGTGTGCAGGCTGCCCTGGAAGCTACCATGATTCCCATATCTGGCATCTGACGCAGCTGTACCAGACATTTGCCAATGGGGACATCCCACATGGTCACCTAGTGGGGGATGCTGGCTATGCACTGGAGCCATGGCTGGTGACACCCATCAGAAACGCACACACATCTGAACAGGAACGCCATAATGAGGCACACTCACAAACATGTAATGTAATAGAGAGTGTGTTTGGGCTGCTCAAGTCACGGTTCCGGTGCCTGGACACATCTGGTGGAGCCTTGCAGTACTCACCAACTACATGTACCCAAATTGTCATGGTATGTGCTATGCTACATAATATGATCCTGCGAAAACAGCTGCAGCAGGACCAGCATTGGCCTGGGCCAAACAGCCCCCCACCATTGCCAAGGCCATCAAAGGCAGAGTGTGACTCAGAGGAGGAACTTCCTGAGCCTGCCGCAGTAGGCAGAAGGAGGTGTGCCCAGTAAGCTTTGGCCTTGGCAAAGAGGCAATGCATAGCACATACACTGGCTCAGTAGGAACTCTGGAAATGGTACCTCTCTCCGTCTCGCACATATAGTAAAAGGGATGTCTAAGTTGACACTACTTGCTTTCAAACATGTACAGGGAGTGTAGTATGTGCATCCGACATAGGCAGCCGTGCAGCACCACCTAAGGCATGATTGCCATGTGTTAAGCAATATAAAGCAGCGCTAAACAGCATACACCACCATGTAGTATATGCAAACAAAATCACACACACCAACTAGCACAACTGTGGTCAATGTTCAGTAATATTGGGCAACGTCCAGCAATGTTGGTGAATATTGAGCAATGTCGGACAAGTCTGGTCTAAGTAGGGCATAGCTGAACAAAAGCCAACATGCTCATATTTGCTTAACTGGCCCTTAAGCAGTCTGGTCTGCTCAGTATGAAAATATAAAGCAGTGATGGGCCTCGAACCCACAATACTGTGCATGAGAGCCAAAGTACTGAACCACTAAACCATGACAGTATTGCAGTGGTCAGCCTGTATGAAGGAATGTTGATAAGTCTATGCAAAGTATTTCATGGAAACCCTACAGGCACAGCATAATCCTTGTCGAGTTATGACACAAAGGTGAGTCCTGCAGTGAGAACAGAACCTGACTTCCAACACACACAGTATAAATGTTAATATCGGTCATGTTCGCACACATTAACAAATGTAGTGGACCTCAGATAGCAACATACTGAAAGGTCACACTGGGCATGCTCACACACTTGAATAAATGAGACAAATGTCAGGCAACAAAACACGGAATGGCAAAACTGGGCATGCTCACACACTTAGGCCATGTCTGAGTACAGCAGTGGCCACGCATATCTGGCAATTGCATGTATTAACCCAGGAACCTGTCACTATACAGCAATCCGCCCTGTGCACACAGTTATATGACAACAGACACATCTATAATATAGTGGAACCCTGTCATAATCAAATATGTTCTGCAGATACCGAAGTTGTTCATAGAAACTGGTAAAGCAAAGATGATAAAGACCTGCAAACAGTATCAGCAATAAACATTGTGCATCTTGAACATTAGCATAGGTTCAGAGTTCGATACTAGGCTATCTGCCCTAGGGCATGTACAAGCCTAGCCAGAGTGTGTTTGGCATTCGCAACCCTGTCAGATTACTAAACTATGTGTGTGAATAGTAGGTCACACAAGATAGCCCATGTACGTTTAGGCTAGTGTGCCTCTGTCTATCAGGAACACAGAAGATATCCCAGGGGTAAACATGCAATCACCCATACAGTCATCAAGATGTCTCCAGTAGGTGGTCAGTGGGTGGCTCTGCCTATGTGAAACTGGGATTACATTCTGGAGTGAGTGGAGACTCTGGGAAAAATATCTGTCCCTCCACAATGTCCTATTAACATCTGTGCTGAGGTATACGTCCCTGGAGTATGTACCTCCAAGGGAGTCAGATATCCTGAGGTGGAGCATGTCCAGTAATTCTGGTTTGGGTATATCTGTAAACAACAGGCACACATCATATCTGAGTAGGTGGTAAGCGACTGAGTAGAGCTGGAGTTACTGCATCTGAACTGTGCAGAGCATCTGTGTGAGTCCCTAGATCTGCTTGGTGAGGAACTACCGTGGCCAGTACAGTTGCTGCAGGTGTCGGGTAAGGTACAGCCCAAATGTGGCATTGTAACCAAGCATGGATGTGATGAGAATAGGGGCACAATGACCTCACTTGATCTAGATGTGAAACCATATGGGATAAGGTGGTCCACATAGAAGGTGTGTCCAACCACTTTGGCAACGTGAATGTCAAAGGCGACCGTACAAACAAGTCATGTCCCCAAACCCCTAACAACTCCTACCATATGTAATGGAGTACTACCTATGTGGTAATGTGTGGGCATGTTGTTATTCCCAAAGGGGATGACTATGTAACTAATGGCATTTAGCTGTAGGCTATGGCTCAGGTACCAGTCATCCATCTCTGTGAGACCCTGTTTGAGTATGCATGTGGCAGCTGGAGAGTTGATCATGACACCCAGTTTGCAGTTAAGTGAAAACATGTTCAGCCATATTCCCCCTGTGGTAGCCTGTATGTCAGACAAATATATACTGAACAAGAGAGGTCCCAGGACTGAGCCATGTGGGATGCCACGTGCAACTGGTGTATAGTCAGACATGGAACCTGCAATTCTGACCATGTGGGTACTATCCCTGATCTAGGTATCAATCCATTGTGTGAGATATGTGTCCATATCGACGATGGCGAGCCTATGCATATTGGCCCAGTGGGTTATTGTGTTGAAGGGCTATGCAAGGTTCAGGTAGGCAGTGTGGAAAGCCGTCCCTATGTCGATGGACCTGTTAGCCGTTTAAAGAATACAAACAGGTTCCAGAGGCAAGATCTGCCCACAACAATGCTGAAATGTGTAGGACACAGTGTCTGTAGGTTCCCGATGTCTGTGTATGAGTCCCATGACATTACACTTCATAGCTTTGCAGAACAGGCTACTTAGGCTTATAGGGCAATATTGTCTGTGGTCCATTGTGGCACCAACTCTGTGGAGTGGGACCACTGTCGTTGTACGCCATTCCTTGGGAACATATCCTGTTGTAACTCTGATATTGAACAGTGATGTAATGTGAGGGTTATGTCTGTCATGATGCTTGTGTAAGATGCAGGCTGGGACACCGTCTGGTCACATTGATACTGTGATGTACGCTTTGGGGAGGGCAGCACTCACCTGTTACTGTGTGATGTCAGGGAGGTTATACTCTGTTGGGATGGATAGTTGCTCCTTAGGGGGATGGGTGGGAGACATCTGCACTGAACCTGTTTGCCAGGATGTTGGCAATGCCAGTGGGTTCAGGGTAGGTTTAGTCAGTATGCAGTAACTCACAGCATATCAGTGAGTGTCCACCCAGGTTCCTGACATAACTGAAGAAGGCCGTGTGATAGTCCTACGTGTCTGTTGCAATTGTCCGGTAGAAGCGGCCCTTAGAAAAGTTCATGAGTGATCATAGCTGTCTGCTAGTACAGATCACAGATGCCTTCCCAGTCTGGGATTGTGCTCTATCATGTAGTAGCTTCCTTCTGACATTGTACAGCTTATAAATGGCTGGGGTCTACCAGACAGGTCCCCTGCCATTGGAGTAGTGACTCCTGTTGTTATTTGGGATAGCACAATCCATGCAGTCCACTAGGTGTCCATAGAATGTGTATGTAAAGGATGCAGCAGTGTGAGCCGTATTTGCCACTGTCTCAGGGTCTCTGAAGGATACCACCTTGCTGCGGTGAAGTGAGACGTTGGCTCATGAGAAGTTCACCAAGATTACCCAGGATGGGAGTGTGGAGGGTATATGTATGTCCAGTGTGATACATGTATGTTCTGACCTTACCAATGTGGGGTATATCGCTGGTGTGGAACATAGAGTCCCCATGTTGATGATGATCAGGTCCAATATGTATTCTCCCTTGTGGCTGTGCTGACTGGTTGTGCCATAGCATATGAGTCTACAAAGTGTAGCGACTGTTGGGTGAGGGTGTCGGGGCTTGAATAGTATCCCCAGTCAATATTTGTGTATATGAAGTCACACAATATAATGGTGTTTGTGGAGACATTCGTATTCTTCATAGTTCCCACAAAAGCCGAGTGTGGTTCCTGAGTTTGGGAGTGTGTTCTGTAGCAGGCAACAAACTGAAAGGCAGTATTGCACAATGGTGGTTTTATGGTCTGTGATACTTTGTGCAGTGCTACTAACCTGGAGGTGTGTGTATCTGTGATGTATATGGATTCTCCTCCTAGTTGTGTTGTCTGTTCCAAGGCTTGTTGTCAGACAGCATGGTATGAAACATAACCTGGTAGTGCTGGTGTGCATAAGTGAGCCTGAACCAGGCGTCTGTCAGTGCACAGATATCTCTATCCTCCATACTGAGGAGAGTCCTGAGTGGCCACAATATGAGGTTAACACAACTGTTGTTGAGCAGAATTACCCTTAGTTTCATTTAACCTGTAATGTCTATGGAGGTGGGTTTGTCTTCTGAGCCCTGCTTAAAAAAGGCACTATGGTGGTAGCAAGAGCCTTAGCCAGCATTCCAAAGTCCAAGGGTGACAGGTGCAAGCTGTCCATAGTGAAGCTATGTGGCATGTTGAGCATGTCACCATAGGCTGACAGACACTGTATCCCCTATGAATTAAACAAATTTGTTAGGCAACTGTTAAATGTGATATGTGTGTCTGTATACTGTGACATCATAATTGGTGGGTGTAAGATGCTAGACAAGGTCAGGGACATAGTGGCCTGGGCTACATGATCAGAGTGTTCCTCCATGTATCATATCATGTGATCCAGGGAGTAACATCTGAGGTTATACACACCAGCATGGACAATGATGGTGCCAGTCCTGTACTTGCTTTGGAGTGACCTGACTGCCTGTGTTATGCATCAGATCCTGGCACCCAACAGACAGCCGAAAGTGACTATTCCCTTGTTAGGGCTGGTGAGTGGTACGTCAGTGTGTCTGACAATAAGTGTCGCCTATTACAAGTGTATTAGGAGTGTTGTTTAGCCTGAAGGGCAGTGACTGTGTGGCACACTGACATTGTGAACTATGTGATATGTGGGTATTGTAGTGGGGTAGCAGGTGTGTGTGTGTCTGCTTTGGAGGTCTCTGCTGCTTAGGTAGAGTACATTTACAGCATCTGAGTATGTCTATGTGTGATAATGTGGATTGAGTGCTGTTGCTAGAGGATATGTGAGACTGATATGTGGTGTGTGTGGTTACCTTCACCACCTGATAGACTGTGCCAGTCATGGGTCGAGAGTGTTCAGCACCCTGTATGTCTATATAGGTACATCTCACACATATATCTGAGTTTGTCAGGAGGAGGAGAGGGTTGTCTGTGTACATGAGGCAGATGTGACATTGTGTCAATATCACAATATCCACCAGCTGGACTGGAGAGTACACACGAAACCGACCCCTGGACATGCCAGGATATTATCATGACATACTCTGTAGCCTGATCACAAAGGATCAGTAGGGTGTTAAGCATGTAAAAGAGTATAACAGGGATTAGTGCTCATGTTCGTTGGTGTTTTGTAAAGAGTAGCTGAGAAGTAGTCCAGACTGAATCATGACACCTCCTTCAGCTATGTCATAAATAGCAATGTACACCCATATATGTCCTGAGTTAGGGCCAACTGTACCTGAGTGACAATGCCGACATCATGACAGACAGGCCCATATGTACATACCCACCTCCCACTGACAATACTCCATATCATCATATGAGGAGATATCACATGTAGAATGGATGAGCAGCTACCCCCACTGTCAAAAGCATGGCAGCAAGTGGAATACATTGATTCCCAATATGTGTCATGCACAAACTACAGAACAAACAGATCATGCACCTGAACAGTCAGCTGAGCCTCACCCACTATACAGGATGTGGAACCGTTGAATGTGTCACAGCTACATATGGCACTCCCCACAAGTGTTGGTGCACAACACATCATGGGAAGTCAAGTCCAGTATGCCTATGAAGTCTGATATGCAAGGTCATGGAGTCCATCATGGCTGCAGTCATAAACAGAGCTATTGGAAGCTGACATACATACAACCCTACCAACTGTGATATGTTCATGTGCGGATCATGGTTCCCAAACATGCTAGACTGTTTGCAAGGCAGCCACCCAGGACATACATCAATGAACACACCTACAAATGTGTCACATAAACTTTGAATAGCCCTTTATCAACATCCCAGACACATGTAGTATCCACAAAACCAACAAGTTGTGCATAAATATGTATTGACATATGACGGAATGTCAATGTGTCCACAGATAGATCACACAAGGTAAGGATTCTGAGGTCTTGTTCAAGCTGTTGACACCTGCTGACCCACATGGACCATTCCTGGAATGGCATAAAACAAAGTGTACACACATCACCATGTCCAGTCTGATGATGTCACCATCCTATAAATACAGCAGGAGAAGAGAAACCAGCCAGTAAAGCAAATAGTGCGCTGTGTTAATGTGTCTCTCTCTCTAGTATCATAACATAGTTTGGTAGGGGTTTGAATCCTGCAAACAGTGAGTGTGTGTGTGTGTGTGTGGGAGGGGGGTGTGTGTATGTGTGCAGTTTCCTTTGAGAGGTGTCCCCTTTTTGGAGACTGGGAAAACACACTAAAAGAGGTGCATTCCTCTTTGGAAAGACTGATGATGTCACCATCCTACAAATACAACAGGAGAAGAGAAACCAGCCAGTAAAGCAAATAGCGCGCTGTGTTACTGTGTCTCTCTCTAGTATCATAAAATAGTTTGGAAGGGGTTTGAATCCTGCACACAGTGTGTGTCTATGTATGCAATTGTCTTTGAAAGGGTTCCCTTTTTGGAGACTGGGAAAACACACTAAAAGAGGTACATTCCTCTTTGGAAAGACTGATGATGTCACCATCCTACAAACACAGCCGGAAAAGGGAAGCCATCCACTAAAGCAGATAGCGTGCCTTTTTAATGCATCACTCTCTAGTATCATAACATAGCAAGGTAGAGGGTTGAATCCTGCAAATGCTGACTGTGTGTATGTCACTGTTGGTCATTGCTGTGTGGGTTTTGCTTTTACTATGGTATGACATAGTATGATTACAACAGTAAGAGCATTACACACATCAGGTATCTGCGTGGCAAATATATATGTGTACATGTCCCCTCAAACAGTACATAGGTGTGAAGTCTGCATACTACATGAATACATTTGTTTCCATTGACAGGTTGTGCCACTGCTTCTCAGATCGTAGGTCACATATGTATGTATGCGACAAGGCCATCCACTGTCATGTTCTGTGGCCAAGGTCATCTGTAGCACACACACCCATGACAGTAGTGTGAGTGAGGGTATATGCCTGGGGTATATGTCAGACATGGTCATACACAACAAAGACTGCCAAGAATGGACAGTCTTTATAGGTGTACGACTGCCTTGTGGATATGCATTCAGTCCTCTAATGTCTTATGTGATACACCTTGGGACTCCACAATACCTATGGATATGTGGATACCAAGGGACACATGACATAACATGAGGCTGTATGTACACATTGGTACCCAACATACATGTTGAGGGCTACCAGCTATGTGGTACTGACGAGATAGTATGTATAGTACATGAGGATGACTATGCCATAGTCGGCTTACTGCTATACAGCATGTATCAGACAACAGGTAACTGTCTGTATGATACCCTTGTGTAGGATATGCGTCCCATCCAGAGAATGCATTGTAGGCCAATCCATGCATGTCCAGATTTGGATGGACATATCCCTAGTGTGTCTGCATGTACCTAAGGGGGCTATATGCCAAGCAGGTGTGGTCACAGGAATGGGTGGCAGTCATTACCACTGGTTAGTGTCATAGTGTAGCACCGGAAGGATCCAATTGTTACTGGGTTCCCTACTACTGTGTGTCATTTGTCAGGACATCATCCAATGATTGCTTATAGTCATGCTGCTGAGATTGTGTATACTATCTGACTGCAAATCATTGACAGATATTAACGGTATCACCCACAGCATAGTGTCAACCCATGTCATACACACGTCTACCCATGTTAGTGCATAACTGTAGTAGAATGCATACTGGCCATTGAATGATACTATGAGATGTTAACAATGTGTACGACAGGGTATGCCACACATCCCATGTGTCCACTATGCACATACATGCAGACAGTGCGCACCCACCATGTTCACAGATGTACACTTGCTAATCTGTACTGCACACATCACGCACATACTGTCTACTCGCTAACACATGCTGGCAACACATTACACTTCAGCCAAGTGGCACATGGGTGGACAATACATACTCAGACCTAACAGTGGTGTAAACAATGCTACATTGATAATCAGAGATTTGATGCATAATGTCCTCTCAGATATACCTACAAGGATGTCGTTACACTTCCTTGTTGACAACCTGCTATTATTGCTACACTTCTATAGTGTCACCCTGTGCATCGGCACCATGTTAGCCTGTCCCTCCATCAATGATGCAGGTGAC
This sequence comes from Protopterus annectens, assembly GCF_019279795.1. Lineage (NCBI taxonomy): Eukaryota > Metazoa > Chordata > Ceratodontiformes > Protopteridae > Protopterus > Protopterus annectens. The sequence goes on from NC_056733.1 coordinate 813,360,045, forward strand.
AGGAGGTGACACAGGTATCATCATATGCACAGGGCGTTATGTTGTTTGCCAGAGCCTGACATTGACCCATCCAATCGACATGTGTGTGTGTGTGTGTGTGTGTGTGTGTGTGTGTGTGTGTGTGTGTGTGTGTGTGTGTGTGTGTGTGTGTGTGTGTGTGTGTGTGTGTGTGTGTGTGTGTGTGTGTGAGGAACAACAGTACAGCATAGGCCAATGTTGATGTAATGTGTGTGTGTGTATGTGTGAGCCCTAGTTGTTTGGTTAATGTGTGTGTGTCTGCATGCACACAGCTCCACCATGTGGCTGCCATATACGGTAGTTTGTGGGACAGCCACAGACTGTACCTACTAGGCTGTACAGATCACTGTCTCTGGCCACGGACACAGTACTTGTGCCTGGTACAGGTGATATGGACAGTATCGGGTACCAACCCTGACTGGGTACTGTCATCAGAGGCAGAGGTATGACGACTGGATCCATGTCCCTGCTAGGACTGGCCAGAGCCATGTGCACGTGGTCTACTGGGACGGTCAATGGACAGGCGAGCCCCAGCATTGCTGGGGCTGGTACTGCCACTACGGGAGTGGCTGTGAACTGTGGGCCATCCGCGACCACTGCCAGCTGTTGCTGTTGCTGGCATGCATCCGCGTCGACGTCACAACCGTCCCGCACAGTCCTGGCTCATGGAAGACATGTTGCAGAGGGCATCTAATGTCTCCCCCAATGACTATCAATGACCTTGGTGTAAGTCCGGATGGCACCGGCAAAGTCACAGATGCTGTCATTGATAGCAGAGTCATGTGCCCTCTGTGCCCTAAGTCCCTGCATGGTGTACCGTTCATACGTGCCTGAGCCTGCATTACAGCCCGGAACATACTGGTCATCGTAAGACCTGTGAGGGCACGCCTGCCAGGGGCAATATGACCAGTGGTGCTCCCCCGAGAACCCCTGGACCTCCGCCTATGTGGTACCATTCCAAGTCTATGGCTATGGCTGCTGTGAGGGGATGCAAGTGCCATGGGTACCACACTCTCCTGGTCAATGCCAACTGTATGCTGTCCCTCGCCTATGGTCATTGGTGGTGTGGGATTTATTGACAGTATAAGTGTGCGCATAGATGGGGTTGAACGCTGTGTACTGTCGATTGGCGGTCCAACGACAGACCCTGTCAAATCTTCCTGTGCCAATATACATGTGTCATTATCACCACTATTTGTGGCAGTGGCTTCAGGTTGCCTGCTGCTTTTGCCAACCCCTAACTCAGCACCTGTGAGAGGAAGACAGGAAACACGCGTTATGGTCTGCACATGCACACATGCACACATGAACACATGCACACATGCACACATGCAGACATGCACACATGAACACATGAACACATGCACACATGAACACATGAACACATGCACACACGAACACATGCACACATGAACACTAATACACACCTCACTACAGCACATACACACACATACCAGCAATCCAACACATACTCTATAGTGGGTGAAGGAGGGTGTCAGTATCACAAGGTAGACAGTCACCACACACGTGTCAGCATGCAGAATATGTGTTGCACAAGACCATGCAGTGCAAGTGTAGACGCCCCTATTAAATGGCAGTATCCATGGCTTTGATGCAACTGTGTAGTTGTTCAGTGATTGGCTACACCCTGGAACACAATGTGTACATGGACACAACATTGCTGTGCAGGTATTATCAGCTCTGCAATGCCCTGTGCACCATCACTCACAAGAATACATGCCATGGCTGCATGTCTTATCTGTGTGATACATAGATATCCATGACTGAGTGCAGTGTCTGTGTCCATAGCAGATAATAGTGGGCATGGGTGTAGCACATGCATGCTATGTACACACACGGGATGTGCAGTCCATGTTGACGTGAAGGAATCCCAATGCTTGACATGGCCAGTGTACAGTGGTTATGGTGAGTGTGGGACATATTGCAGATATGTGGGTGCCAGACATGGCATGCCATGCTACACAATTGCAACATTAAACACCACACATAACCAATGTGTGTCAAGTGACCTATACACCCACTAGCATTCCAGGACATATCTGTGACACTTTGTGTGGCTGGTGACTGCTGTGCATATTGTGTATACTGGCATATATATACACACAGACAACATGCTATGCATATTGTGTATAGGTGCATATGTTTGCACACACACAACACTGAGGTGCAGAGCAATGACTGCTATGAGTAGTACTGTGGTCACTGTAACTGTGCCATCATCATCATGCATCTTGTGGTCACTCACAGCTACTAATGTGTGCAAGACCACTGCCTAGCATGCTGTACCTGAACTGCAGTGCCGTGGCTACATTCACAATTACACAGCCACCTTGTACATGGGTTTGTTAGGTGCCCAATAGGGAGCATTGCCTAACATGACTGTGTTATGTGTTGCAGAGTGTTGCACAGCCCCATGATAGGCCTCTACCCCTGAGGTACATCATGTGTGTGCATGACATGTGGGATACTGAAGTGTTACCTTACAGCAGGTGTGTGGTAATGCCAAATGCAGCATGTTTTCATGTACTGTGTATGATAAACGTGTTCTGTTGTGTACAGCTGTAGCAACTATGCATATCCAATGTGCAGTACAGTGTTACCACAATTGTGTCTGCTGCACTGTGCATTGCATGTGATTGAGGCAGCTACTGACTTTACTGAGATGATTGATGTCTCACAGCAAACATGCACAGCATGCATTATGAGTAGGTGTGTTACGTGTACATGGCCTACACCTCCCCTATGACATGCATACTTCATACCAATATTAAAGTGTCAACACACTCACCAGCATGTATTGTCTGCCCTGCTGTCACACCAGAGGGACCTAGAAGAATATGACACAGTTTGTCAGTGGCCACAACTGTGGCATTACTACTGTGAGTGTGCTAAACGACAGTGGAACAACAGTCAACAGTCACAGGTGTACAGATACTATTCCAAATATCAGTATTGCACATGTTAGGCAACACAACTGCTAAACACACAGTACACATCTCACATATGCATATTCTAACAATGCAGGTAATGGTAGTCTACAGCTAGGGCGTATTACCTGCACACTCCATGTCATCCTGCTGGGTGGCTGCGGCCTCCATGATGACACGTGTGATGCTGTTGCTGCTGTAGGCCAGGAGCCACTACACTTAGGAGCACCTCCTCCACTCTAGTGAGGGGGGGTGTATGGCCGCCCCACCACCTGTGGCAAGCTGTTGCCTATGGATATCAGACGCACGCCACTGGACATGTCTAATTAAATCACTGCAGTGATGGCGTACCTGCTCATATGTCTGGTTATGCATGGCTATGTCATTTACCCGGTGAACAAGGTCTTGCCACAGTGCAATATGGTCATGCTGGTGCTGGCTGGCCCTGGAAAAAAGCAGGTTATAGTGCTGCACCAGGCTGTTCAGAATTTCCTGCTCCTCCACAGCTGAATACGATGGATTACGTTGATGAGCCATAACCCTGGAAGGCAATTAAATGATATGTGTGAGCATGTCATGTGGCACACTTAACATTATGAGGTACAGATATCACTTAACTGCCATATATAGCATCTATCTGTCTATCAGAGGATACACACATTCAATACCACATATCAGTGCTCAGCCCACAACTGGCTGACAGTGCCTGCAACACTCCATATAACACACCAGTATACACCAGTAGTCGGCACACTGTTTGGGATACAATGCACAACCTCGCCCCGAGGGTATATATCAAGCTAATGCATGAAGAAATATGTCATCCAATGCAATGAATGTCATGTATATTTACAGTATTACCGGTAAACCACCCTAGTCTTTGATGCCATACCCCTACCTAACATATGTCCACAGTTGTTAATATAGCTGGCATACTGCTGTAACAGAGTATACATGTTGCTAGGTACACACAGATACCCTGTAACACACATGTGATTGCGGGCATGGTAGAGGCATCATTAAACACACATCAGACATACATACAACAGACAGATGTATGCCGACACAGATGAGCATTACCTGTGTACCTTATAGTACTGTGTGCCCCTACTTACAGATACCTATGCCTGTGGTATGTAATCTGTGCAGACTACAGGAAACACACAAGACAGTGTTTCCAGGGACTGTGAGCATACACCATACTGTGCTGTTTAGGCCTACAGCTTCAGGTAGTAGAACAGTTCATATGTGAGCTGAAGTCACCAGAAGTATCACTTACTGAGCATACATGTATTGCTTCAGCCTATATTGGGACACCACAGTCGTACACAAGGAACTTCGTCACAACATATGCCATCCTACTATGTCTGCATCCCAATAACTGACACATCTTTCTCCGGCCTCACACCAAGGACACAAACTACCATGACAGACACAACCTCACACTAAGCTATCACACCTTTACAAACCTTGCACACAGTCACTGTCACACTCATTCCACCTCACATAGCAAGTATTGCACTGATTACATGTGTATGTGCATTGTGTCATAGGTAGGTAATACGCTATTGGCCCTAGGGCCTAGAGCAGCCTAGACATATGCTACCCTGCCCTTTGACACACATGTAATGTGATTTCACTTACTCCTGTCAACCGGATACACAGAGGTGACTCCCAGGGCATATTACCTATCTCCAAAACAATCATCAGGGGCATGTATGACATCTGCTAATGAGGAGCCTTGTTTGTTCATGCTGGGTGGTTTATTCCAGAGTATGGCATATTTGTGGATAGGAACCTGTACCTCCAGCATGTACTGTTTAGTGAGGTGACAAGGATAAGGGCCCTAGGTCATGTAGCCCGGAGGGATTGTGAGGTGTTGTCAGTCATGGTGGTTGGCCGACTGCTATGGGTGTGACATACCTCTGTATGTCCGGCAGTGGCAACCTTTGGGTGGGCAGTATGTAACACACTCTAGCTGTGGTTTGTGAGTCAGTCTGCATAGGGTATGTGTTTGAGGGCAGTATTAGTCTTTGTTAGGTATGTCTGTGGCCTTTCCACTTGCTGTAGTTGTCATGTGAGGTACATACCACATGGGGCATTGTGGTGAGTAGAGGGGAACACCGACCTATATCTCCCTAGATGACACACCTTTTGTGATGACATGTACCACATAGACAGATTACATTACTACTGTGGCACTGTGATTATCAAAGGGGAGCCTACTGTCCACCTGTGTCCCGTGTACCCTTCTGACACCATCAGTGTTAGGCAGGCTACCACCTATGTGGCAGTTACTGCATAAGGTGTTTTGGAATGGGGTATGGCACTGCAGTATCAATACTGGTGTTCAGTCCATGCCTTGGACAACAGGCACC